>NW_026596073.1:40479449-40556381 GCF_907164565.1 Psammomys obesus | reverse complement strand
AGAAAGAAAGAAAGAAAGAAAGAAAGAAAGAAAGAAAGAAAGAAAGACCCAAGACAGGAAGCAGACCGAGCTCCCTGGTAATGCTGACAGGTATGTTAACAACAGGAAGACCTCACAGGAAGACCATCAGAGAAAAGTAACCCAGTCCCGTGGGGGCTTTTGGAGACTTGAGACATCAAGTAAGGAGCATTCATGATCTGGACCCCTTCACACATGTAGCTGACAGGCTGCTTGGTCTTCATATGGGTTTTCTGGAGAGTGGAGCTAGGGATGTTTCTAACATGTAGTCTATTGCCTGCTTTTAGATAATTTTCCCCCAGCTGGGATGTCTTGCCTGGCCTCAGGGAATGAAGATATGTGCAGTCCTGATGTGACTTGATGTGTTGGGAAGGTTGATATTGGGTGATGGCGTTCTCCTTTTCTAGGGGAAAGAGAGGAGAAAGGAGAGGGAAGAAGAGGTGGCAGGGAAGGGGGACTTGAAGGATAGAAGGGAGGGTGCCACTCTTGGGATATAAAATAAATATAAAAAGAAAAGAAAAATACATTTAAAGAAATGAAGGTAATACTCATATATATCTCACTTATGACTCAATTTGTTTTTATTAAAAAAAAAACCTAAATCTAAAAAAGAAAGAAAGTGAGAGAGATCTTACACTAGCAACTGAACACCCAACCTGAAAGCTCTAAAACTAAATAAGTAAACATACCTAGAAAGAGTATATAGCAAGAAAAAACAAAATGAGTGCTGAAATCAATAGAACAGGAAAAAAGAGATTACAATGAGAATAAGCACAGTTTCTTTCTTCAGAAAATAAACAAGATAGAAAAACCCTTAACTCAACTAACTTAGAGAGAGTAAAAAATCCAAATTAATAAAATCAGAAACAAAATGGGGAATACAACAACAGATGCCTTAGAAATCCATAAAAAATATAAGGACATACTTAAAAATTTTTATTTTACCAAACTGAAAAATCTTAAAGAAATGAATTTTTTTTTTCTCGATAGTTCTCAGGTACCAAAGTTAAATCAAGATCATATAAAGTATTTAAATAAACCTAGTTAAATAAAAGCAATGATTAAAATCTCACTCTTCCCACCTCTGTAAAAAGTAGCCCAGGGTCAGACAGTCTTAGGGAAGTTCCCCACCAGACTTTTAAAGAAGAGCCAATGCCAAATAAACCTGAAATTACTCACAAAATAGAAAAAGTAGGACATTGCCCAATTCACTTTATGTCAACACATTTACCCTGATCCCCAATCATGTAAAGACTCAAGAAAGAGATTTATAGACTCTTTTTCCATAAGAAAATAGGTATAAAAAGACTCAACAGAATTCTTAAAAATCCATTTCAAAAACATAAAAAGATCATCCCAGGTCCTCCTTGTATATGTTATGGCAATTAGCTTGGAACAGGTGTGTATCTCTGACCCTTTGCCTGCTTTTAAAATTGTTTTCCTCCAACTGGGTTACCTCATCTAGACTCAAGATTAGGGCTTTCACCTTGTCTTATAGTATCTTGTTTTGTCTTATTTGGCTGTCCTCTCTTGGAAGCCTGCTCTTTTCTGAAGAGGTAATGGAAGGAGGGTTGGTCTAGTGGAGAGGACAGGTGCTTGAAAGCTGGGAAGAGTGCAGGGAGGACAAACTGTGGCCAGGATGCATTGTATGAGAAAAAAATCTATTTTCCACAACAACAAAAATAACAATAAATAAGTTTTTAAAAAAGAAGACAACATAACTCTTTACATCCTCACTCATAGAAAACCAGTGTTTATAATCTCGTTACTTTTTCATCAATATTTTTAATTTTAAACTCTTAAATAAATAAAGCATTGAGGCATTCATCTTTTAATTTTTTCTAGATTAGCCTCAAATATACTATTTGTAAAATATTTAGTCAAAAAATAAGTAGTTGTCATCTCCCTTTTCATATGAAACATAATATATATATGTATATATATACATATATATATATGTTATTCTAAAAATAACTTAATAACACAAGAAGGAAGATTGCCCACCTGGTATTTTCCAAAATGATATTCTAGTCTCAGTAGGCTCAGCTTTCTTTTCATGTTTCACCAACCTTAGAGTGCATATACCTGCACAGAGCAAGGAGATGCGCTGTCCTAGACCATATTGAGAAAGGCAGCCATACCAGGATTACTCTGAGTAGCTATTTCTTCTGAGGAAATAAAAAGTTGAGGACCTACCTACTTTTTTTCAGATGAAGGACACTCAAGCAATAAATCAAGGATATAGTAATGAATCAATAAGCATAATTAACTTAACCCCAAGTAAGCCTATGCATGAACATATCCTGTTTTGGACTTTTGCTACATGTCTATAGCAAAAGAATTTACCTGTCACAGAAACGTGCTTACAGTATTACTTTTATGATTATGGTGGTGGGGTGGTTATTAACTATTGGTTTGGTAAGTTGCCAACGGCTATACCACTGACCATTGGGGAAAAACAATGATTGTCCATACTCCAACAAACATTAACTACCAAAAGTTTTTCAGGGAAGGATATGGCCTCAGGATCCTCCTTCCTATCTATGATGTAATGTTGAAAGGACCCGTGTTGTGTAGGTTGTATAGTTAACCAAAGAAACTCTGACATCATGAAAAATAACATTACCACAAAGACAAGAAAGGATGGGCAGGGCTTGTTTGAAAAAACAAAGAAACAAACCAAAAAAGAAAAAGAAAAACAAAAAACAAAAATAACCTCAACATGAGTGGAAGAGGAATGAGAGTAGTAATGGGAGAGGAAATGACCAAAATATATTATATATACACATTGTACATATACAACATAATCAAATAATTAAAATGTATATATAAATTCTTTTATAAATAGATATTTTTAAACAATTGAATTCCTTATTATTACAGAATAATTACTACCAAAAATTTTGGGATATTTCTTCCTGTAATGTTATCTTCAGAAAATTTAACAATAACTAGAATAAATTTCCTGACTTATCTCCTGCTTAGATTCATTCTATTTTGCTTAGATAAACATTAAAGTTTCTAATATAACACTGCAAATAGCATAGATATACCTGTTATTGAACATCTGAGCCCATATAGATTTAAATACATACTATCTAACCAATCAATAACTTTGTTACAGTTTGGTATTAATCAAACAGCACATGTTGAAATGTTCTGCCCTTGGGTTAAGAGGGTTTATTAATGTGTTTTATACCTACAACTGCATAAGAGAGTACATATAGGCTTTTACAGACACGGATTGCAGACTAGGGCTCTGGAGGATAAAGTTATCGTGCTTTCCAGAGCAAATGAATTAAATGTGTTCTAGCAAAAAAAAAAAAAAAAAAAATAGATCCCAGTGGGGGTTGTTTAAGCTGCAAAAAAAAACAAAATGACTGACAGAATAGGGAGGGCAATGGTTGTACAGTGAGACTTGCACGCTTCCCCTCTTTACTCTCCTTCTAAGAAACTCTGCTGCTGAACCCGGCCTTGAGATGGCTCACAAAACAGCATAGAAAAGCAAGAATGAGCAAAGCACTAAGTTCTGCAGAAGAAAATCTGTCAGCAGAAACTAACAAACCATGGCCAGGAAAGGTTTCCTTTAAGCAGAGGCTAAACAGTTCACTTTAAATTTGTTTGAACTTTCAGCTTACTTTCTTCACAGTGTACTGGTAACTTGAGGAGGGATTACAGCAAGAGTGATGCCACCATTTCCTGTTTAAGATGAATGCTAATGTATTCTGCCTGCAGGAGCATCTTTCAAAACAACCTCCAAGAAGAGCTATCAACCCATTTTAAAAACAGCTTGAAGTATTCTCTGAATATTTTTCTGCAAAAATCTAAATGCAAACTCCTGTTGTTGCCAGGACCATCCACAGGTCATCTCACAGTCCAGCTTTCACACTTCCTGACCAGGGATGAGCACAGTGTTTCCTTCTTTTATTGATTCATTCAATCTGTTTCATGAATGCTTTTCTGCACCAGCCTTTGTTTAAGGACTAGTAGGGGTACCATGAAGGATTAAAATTCACTCCTACCATGAAGTTAGTGTGTCCAGTGAGTAGAGTTAATGATATAGCTTGTAAATTACTTTAAAATGATTTCATTTTATTGTGATGAAGGCAAAATTTTGAAAGTACTATAGTAATATGAGACTACTTAGAAGACAGGTTATTTGTATGTTTGAGTCAGAGATTGTTTTAATGGATCCTTTAGTTGGATCTTGGTACATACTCCATATTTTAATGGAAAAAAAAAACAAGAAAAATTTCCAGAAATAAAAAGAGATGCATATAACTTGTGTTATTTCAATGTGTCAGTAATACCACTTGGAAGGACATGAACCTGAAGCTATGCCAACAGCATCATGTTGAATACAACACCCCTGCTTCCTTACTGCATCTTCCATTCCCAAAGAGGTCTATAGTTTTATTTTTTTATGATCTTTCATCAACTTGCTTCTCTCTTTATATTCTCTCTACAAGACTCCCTCCCAATTCACAACTTAAACATTTTCTACTTTCTAAGGAAAAACCAGACACACTAAATCTGTTAGAAGAAAAAGTGGGGAAGAGCTTTGAACTCATTGGCACATGACACAACTTCCTGAACAGAACACCAACAGCACAGGCTCTAAGATCAAAAATCAATAAATGAGACCTCATGAAACTAAAAAGGTTTTGTAAAGCAAAAGACACTGTCATCAGAACAAAACAGCAGCCTGTAGACTGAGAAAGGATCTTTACCAACCCTATATCTGACAGAGGGCTAATATCCAGAATACATAAAGAAATCAAGAAGTTAGAAAGCAACAAATCAAGTAATCCAATTTAAAAATGGCATACAGAGCTAAACAGAAAATTCTGTATAGAGGAATATTGAAGGTCCTTAGTCATCAGGGAAATGCAAATCAAACCGACCTTGAGATTTCACCTTACACCAATCAGAATGGCTAAGTTTAAAATTTTAAGTGACAATACATGCTGGAGAGGATGTGGAGAAAGGGGAAACCTTCCTCCATTGCTGGTGGGAAAGTAAACTTGTACAACCAATTTGGAAATCAATCTGCTACCTCAGTATCCAGCTATACCACTCCTAGGCATATATCCAAAAGATGTTCAACCATACAATAAGGACATTTGCTCAACTATGTTCATAATAGCTTTATTTATAACAGCCAGAATCTGGAAACAGCCTAGATGGCCCCACTGAAGAATGGATACAGAAATTGTGGAGCATTTACACAATGGAATGCTACTCAGCAATTAAAAATGAGGAATTCATGAAATTTGCAATCAAATGGTGGGATCTAGAAAAAAAAAATCATCCTAAGTGAGGTTTCCTAGAAGCAGAAAGACACACATGGTATATACCCACTTATATGTGTAATATAGGATAATCATACGAAAATCTATACATCTAAAGAAGCTAAGCAACAAGGAAGACCGTGGCAAGATTATCAATCCTCACTCAGAAAGGCAAACTGTATGGACATCGGAAGAGGGAGAAAAAACAGGGAACAGGGCAAGAGCCTACCACAGACGACCTCTGAAAGACCCTACCCAGCATGGCATCAAAGCAGAAGCTGAGGCTCATAGCCAAACTCTGGGCAGAGTGCAGGGGATCTTATGAAAGAAGAGGTGATAGAGAAACCTGTAAGGGACAGGAGCTCCACAAGGAGAGAAACAGAAAAACGAAATCTGGGCACAAGGGTGTTTTCTGAGACTGATATTCCAACCAAGGACCATGCATGGAGATAACCTAGAACCCATGTACAAATGTAGCCCATGGCAGCTCAGTAACCAAGTGGATACCCTAGTAAGGGGAACAGGGACTGTCTCTGACAAGAACTCAGTGGCTGGCTCTTTGATCACCTCCCCATGAGGGTGGAGCAGCCTTACCAGGCCACAAAGGAAGACAATGCAGCCAGTCCTGATAGACTAGGGTCAAATGGAAGAGGAAGAGGACTTCCGCAATCAGCGGACTTATATAGTGGCATAGGAGGAGATGAGGTAGGGAAGGTGGGAATAGGAAGGAATGAGGGAGGGGGCTACAACTGGGATACAAAATGAATAAACTATAATTAATATAAAAACATAAAATAAAATTTAATAAAGACCACAAACCTTTTTTCTTTTTTCCTTTTTCTTTCAGTTTTCTTTGTATACACATTTTAACCACTCTCTTTTATTTTGTGTGGCTGGTTCATCAATGTTTGTTCAAATTTTCAACAATGCTGGTATTGCTTAGATCATGTCATATCAATTGGATAGGAGCACAAAATAAAGAGCAGCAGTATGTTAGTAACCCAGACATAAAAGTGTTTCAAAAACTTTACACGAAAAGTTCATGCAACAGTCATGGCAGTATGATATTATAAATGAACGTAAAATCAAAATTTTTAATTATTTACCCTGAGACAACTTTAAGCTAGTAGCAATATCACTTGAATTCCATTGTCCACATATTTTAATACTTATAAATGTTATATATTTTAATAGAAAATTTATAAAAATCATTACAATTTACAATACCTAAAACTCTGTGTCTAACCTGGTGCTTTGTCTGAAATCTGGAAATTCTGCTGTATAGCCAACATTCTATCGGTAAACTGAATGCACACCTTATTAGAAATTCAAAACACACATCATATTAAGCCTCACTTATTATGCCCTAAGATATTTTTATCATTTATGATATTATTTGAATGCATTTAGTTCTGGAATGAGTTATGAGCTGAACTGTAATATGAAATAGAGAAAATATGAAGACACAGATGCCTAGCATTCAGAGTTTGAAGGGATATGTCATGAATACTCTCATAATCACTTATTTTCCTTTTGCTTTAATTTTAGTGTACACTTATAGACACTTTTAGTCTTTGTTGAAGTATGTCATATTCATATACTTTTTTGCTATGCTTATTTTTCCTCTACAACATCTTGGTTTAATCTTGTTTTCTCACATATAATTTTTTTTATATTTTTGATTCTTCAATTTTATGATTTAATTTTTAAAATTTCTATTGAACAAGGTCTGCATTTAGTTTTAGTGATAATTCTATTTTATTTTTATCCAAAATTTCTATATATTACACAGGGTACCTTAGTTATTTAAAACATTATAATGTGTTTAAAATAGAAACATCTTTTTCTTTTCTCATGGAATATTTCATTGTTTTGGGTTAATCTGGATCCTTACAACTGCCTAATATTGTTTAAGGGTCATGATTATAATTACATTTTGTTTCTCATTTTTTCCAGAATTATTAGAGAGAGGCAGTCAGTGAATTGATGCCACCTCCAACGAGGTCACTTTTCCCATACTTCTTTGCCTTACCTGAACATTCTTGACCCTTCCACTAATTATTATAATTTCTTGTACACGGTCTATAATTTTTAAATTGAAAAAGTATTTTTGTGCAAAGTGTCTCCACAAAATAATTCTGTGAAACAAAATTCTTCCCATTGTGCATTTAAATCCAGTGTTGATTCTAAAGGACACACTAAAATGTCTGTGGTAATAACTGAGTTTTGTAAATATCCAGCTATGAAAGAAAAACAAGGTAGTATAAAATTAGTTGATGTTATCTACAAAGCATGTAAAGTTATATGTTCAGTTTAATTAACTCTGTCTTCTCTTTGATCTTCCAATAAAAATGAAATTTAAAAGTCTGTTTACATGTCACAATACTTTATAAAATGTGTGAAAAACTTACAAGTCAACTAAATCCTTACAAAGAACTCTTAATGGGTCTTGGTAAATGAAATAACTGAAATGACAAAACCTAGACAATAAATTGAAAATGGATAAATTTTAACGAAAAATAATAAATAAATAAATAAATTTAATAAACTAATAATTACTTATTTTTTTATTATTTAATGAGGAAAAATAATTGACCTTGATAAACTAATTAAGAATATTGACAATAAACCTCTTTTATAAATTTAAATATAAATCTCAATCTAGACATGAAAATATTAAGTGCTTTTTGCCATATGGTTATAATTATGATGTCTCTTTCTCTTTTCAAATGCATAATGAAACTGAAGTACATTTAATGGTAGCTGGTCTCATACATTACTAGGATTCATAAGTCAAATTATCATTTGATGTTATAACATTGTCCTCCTTTGCACCAATATCACATCATAAATGCCCAGAGATGTGTTAAAAGATGATTTCTGGACTAGTCAGCGATAGGTAATTGGTCTTTAAAAAGAATTTTTTGTCCACACATAGTAGAGGTCCTCCTCTGCTTCCCTCTGACCCTAGCCTATCAGGTCCTATCAGGACTGTCTGCATTGTCTTCCTCTGTGGCCTGGTAGGAGGGGCATGGGAGGAGATAAGGGAGGAAGGGTGGGATTGGATGGGTTGAGGGAAGGGGCTACAGCTGGGATACAAAGTGATTAAACTGTAATTAATATAAAAAATAATAAATAAATAAATAAATAAATAAATAAATAAAAACAATTTTTAAAGTTTTTATAAAGAAGAATATGAGCCCTGTTAATTGTGACAAGGCCATCTGAAGGCTGTAGGAGTGTCTGGCTGATGTATCTAGAGATGCTACTGTGTGTGTCTTCTGAACTGCCCTTTTCTTTTTTTGAATTTTATTTTTTTCTTATCAGTTACATTTTATTAACTCTGTATCCCAGCCTTGTCCCATCCCTCATTCCCTCCCAGTCCCTCCTTCCCTCCCTCATCTCCCTTCTATGTCTTACTATAAATGTGTATCTGTTCTCCAAGAGACTAGCTTCAGTAAAAATTCATCTTATTTTCCTTTTTCTCTTAGTCATTCAGCTTGCTGCAAGAAAAACTGAGAATAATGCAAAGAATGTAATTTTAGACACTAAGGTATTACAAGTTCAATTTCTTAGTTTATGGGAAGTCAAATTCTCTTTGTATTCTCAGAATATGGAATGGTTCTTCAATCTACATAAAGCTGTATACACTAATCATAAGGACCCACACCAAATCCTAATTTCATGTGAATTATCTGTTAAGGTCTTATCTCCAGGTACCATCATCTTGCAAAACAGGGTTTTAGCATAAATATTGGAAGGGTTCAGCTTTCCAGTCCATTTTGCCATACTGTTCCTTATCCCAACAACCTTATTTTGCAACTGCACAATTTCAACTACTATAGTATGAAATATGAGCTTTTTGCTACATCTTGGCATACAGATAATATACTTTGGAGCTTCTTCTCCTAATATTTGATTTATTAGTTTGACAATGTAATATTTAAAAATGTTTATGCTTTGAAATTCTCATAGATGTGTCAATGTATATTATTCATACCCACTTCCAGTCCTTCCTTCCAACTCCTTCTATTATGTCTCCCTGATACAGTTTCCTAGAATCTTTTAGTCCTAAATATTAATTATAAAACACTTAGTCCAAACAGTGCTATTCATTTGGGCATCACTGTGTGTTTATCAACTGAGACATGGGAACTCACTACCTTTCAAAGAATGATTATTCCTACTCAGTGACCATCAACTTCCCATGGCTCTTTAGCTATGATTGCTTAACATGACTTCTAGCTATAGATGGAATCTATAACTGATCTTGTGCAAGTCTTCTTCAGATAATCACAGTTGTTCTCAAAATATTTAAAACTTTTCTGTTTCCTAGGTAATTTTCTTCTTTTATCTCTGAGTTGTTTCTTGCCTTGCCTGCTACGCAGGTTTGATCCTATCCTTTTAAACCTCACTCATAGTTCTAAAATGTAAATGCTCATACTTTAGTTTAACTTTCTATGTAAACACTTTGACATGAATTGTGTGTCTTTTAGTGAAACTCACTCAACTGCACTTTTCATCACATAAAATTTGCATCTCATTTTCAACCACACACCATCTTTAGACATGGTTTTTTGATGAGCATTAACAGACAACTTTCATTTGTATATTTTCTTTGTATGTTTTCAGTGTATCTATATTATGCCATTTTCCTTATACAATTATCACTTCTTTTCACATTTGTATATTCATAAACTATATGCACTTGCTATATATTCCGCATGCTCAACTTACCTCCAACCTTCCTTTATTAAGGTACATTATGGTATCATATATCATTATATAGAGATAAAAATGAATGGGTATTTTATTTTTATTATTTTCTTTTTAATTTAATTTTTATTTTTTAATTACAGTTTATTTACTTTGTATCCCACCTATAGCTCCTTCCTGCTTCCCCTCCTAATCCACCCTTGCTCCCTCTTCTCCATCCATGCTCCTTCCCCTGTCCATTGATAGAGGAGGTCTCCTCCCCTTCCATCTGTCCTAGTCTATCAGGTCTCACCAGGAATGGCTCTATTGTTTTCTTCTGTGGCCTGGTAAGGCTGCAACCCCTGAGGGGGAGGTGATCAAAGAGCAGGCTAATCAATTCTTGTCAGAGACAAACATTACTAGGGAACCCACTTTGACACTGAGCTGCCATGGGCTATATCTGTGGAGGGGTTCTAGGTTATCTCCATGGACGGTTATTGTTTTCTTATTCTTTTTTTTTTTTAACATCAAATAGAGAGTTTAGTGAGGGTGAAACTCCATCATTTAGCACAGAGCCTGATGAGTTATTGTTACTTATGTATGTTTTGTGCCTTCATACATGGCTTAAATTTTAAAAAGATGGACTGTTGTTGATGAGGACCAGAATCTGTTTGCCAGCACCCATTTTGAATGGTTCACTACTACATATAGATACATCTCTAGGCAATTTGACTCTCTCTGCTGTTTTCCATGGGCATCCACACTGAAGTCACACACAAACCCACTGCCACCCATATATAGAAATAATGATAAATAAAATAATAAAGCAAAAGTAAATATTTGAAGAATCCAATGGAAAGGAAAAGGAAAAATATTTTATTATTTCAAAATATAAATCAACTATAAATTACTAAGAGTCCATACCTAACTCTGTGAACACTATTTTAATTGTGTTTCTGTAAATATCTAAAAGAGGAGATTAGAGACATAACTCATATATACATAAACACACACATATGTTGTGACACTTAGGTGCAGAATCAATATTCTACAAGTTATCTCAACCATAAACTTTAGTGTTTCCATATTCCATCATTATTATTTACTAAAACCTATTTTTTGTTATATACATATATGAAAACTTATGATTTTACTTTTGTTCCTTTTGTGTCCATATTTTTTTTAAATTATAACCAAATACCTGACAATAAGATAAGAAAGGGAAGTGCTATCATGTCTTATAAATTCAAAAAGTTTCAGTGCTTATCCAGTGCCAAACAGAAAGCCCTGAAAATATACATACAAATAAAATTATATGGACTGAATTTATCATATTAAGGAATAGATAGATAGATAGATAGATAGATAGATAGATAGATAGATAGATAGATACCAATACAAAGATGAACTAAATAGTAATTAGTGAATAAAGAGACTGTGAGTGTTAAGGATACTGAGGATAGATATATGAAAGGTTTGAAATGAGGAAAGAGAAGAAAAAAATTTACGATTAAATTATATCTTAAAAATTTAATAAAAAACTAAAAATAAAGTCAGTGAATCATAGAAATAGAAGCATAGAGGAGCATCCCAGTTTGTGGAAAAGGAAGCATGTTGAAGAATATGTTTACAAAAATGACAGACCAAGCATGAAAGCAGAGTGACAGGATGCAGGGGCCAATATCTCTTTCAAGAAAAATCCTTAGTGATCAATTTTTTTCCAGCTAAGATCCCCACCCCCCTATGAATTCCAAAGCTTCCCACCATAGTACCATGAGCTAGGGAACAATGGCATATGCCATGAATTTCTGTGGGGCTTTTCAGATGCAAACCATTAACAGGCTCTTTTGCCATAGATGGTAGCTTATTTTTCCCATTTTATTTTCATTGCCTGTGGCCACACAACTTTAAATGATGATTTAAATAATATACAGCATTTCTATGATTAGTCTGCAATAGTTAGATTTTCAGTTTTGCAACTCTTTACATTGGGCAGTCTGTTTAAAAATAAATGTTGTTATTTTTCCACATACAATGCTGTCCCCTTTCCTCACATATTCCTTGCACATCCATTTTAGAATATGCAATTATATGCATATATACATACATAACTTATATCTCATCTCCGACAGCTTCTAACTCTTCAAGGGCAGAAACCTTGTCCTTTTAATAGCTGTTTCCTCAGCAACCAACATGTACCAACAATCTTGTTCTCAACAAATACTATTGCATGACTCTGATGGATGAATTATTTTAAGCTCCATTGCCAGCAAAGTTTCAGCACACAGTTTCTACAACTTTAGGTAAATAAAAGTAGCTTGTGTCTGGAAGTACACTAGTCAGTACTTTCAAAGCATTTATAGTCATCTAAATGGTTTTCCATTTCATCCTTCCTCTTCCACAGTCAATTCCAAAATAAAAATAAGTGCCCACAATAGTATCAGTAGATTTTCAACAAGTCTTACAGTGTTCTGTGTGGTAGTGTTCTGGATCACTGTTGAAGACACATCTAGTAAAATGTATTAAAAAATCCTTCAACCAATTCTATCTCAAAACTTCAACACCTTCTGTCAATAATGGAGGGAATTTATGTATTAAACTAAAACTTTATATAAAGAACTCACAAAGCAATAACAACAACAATAATTTCATGCCAATGCAGGTAAGAGAAATTTAAGTCATGAAAGAGGACTTAATGTTTTCTCTCCTTTCAACTCTGTCAAGGCATAAATGGTCAGGGTGGATATGAGGCTAGAAAGGAAAGAAGTGAGAAGTCAAGAGTGGGTTGTAGTAGAAGGAAGAAAACAGAGGCTAGCAAATTACTATATATTATATCAAAATATTAAAATTAAAAGAGACTAAAAATATAAACCCACATGCAAAAAGCATATAAGTCATCAGAAATTAACTTCATGAAGTTCTTAATGCATTTCAATGAAAGTTTCACAGTATTCCTTGTGTGTGGAGAATATTTTAACATTTGACTTCAACATACATTGCCAACACAATTTTTCACAGACCATGAAAGAACAATTCTAAGCTCCATATGAAAAACAAAACAAACAAACAAAAACAGAATAGCAAAAACAATCCTATACAATAATAGAAATTCTGGAGGTATCTCTATTCTGGACCTCAATATATATTACAGATCAATAGTAATAACAACTTCATGGTACTGGCATAGAAATAGAGTGATTGATCAATGAAATCAAATCAAAGACCCAGAAATAAACCCACACACCCATGGACACCTGATTTTTGACAAAGGAGGCAAAACCATACAATGGAAAAGAAGATAGCATCTTCAACAAATGGTGCTGGTCTAACTGGATGTCTACGTGTAGAAGATGCAAATAGATCCATATTTATAAACATGCACTAAACTGAAGTTCAAGTGGATCAAAGACCTCAAAATAACACCTCCAGACACACTAAATCTGATAAAGAAAAAGTGGGGAACAGCCTTGATCTCATAGGCACAGGAGACAACTTCCTGAATAGAATACAGAATACTAAGACTACATGCTCTAAGAGCAACAATTAATAAATGGGACTTCCTGAAATGGAAAAAAAAATAAAACAAAAACAACGAACAACAAAAACTTCTGTAAAGCAATGGACAGTATCAATGGAACGAAACAGCAGTTTACATATTGGGAAAAGATAATCACCAATCCTTCATCTGACAAAGGTTTAGCATCCAGAACATAAAATGAATTCAAGAAATTAAACAGCAACAAACCAAATAATCCAATTTAAAAATGGGATACAGAGCTACACAGAGAATTTTCAACAGGTAACTATCGAATGGCAGAGGAACACTTAAAGACATGTTTAACTTTCTTAATCATAAGGGAAATGCAAATAAAAATGACTCTGAGATTCCATATCATAGCAGTCAGAATGGCTAAGATCAAAAACTCAAGTGACAAAACATGCTGGCAAGGATGTGGAGAAAAGTTGCACTCCAACATTTCTAGTTGGAGCGCAAACTTGTAAAACCACTTAGGAAATAAATCTGGCCCTTTCTCAGACAACTGGGAATAGCCAAACCTCAAGATTCAGCTATACCACTCCTGGGCCTACACCTGAAAGATGCATTGACTTTATTGTACTGTTGATCATTATTCTGTCTCACTGAAAAAAAAAAATATTCTGACTCATGTTGGATCAAATAGAAAACCTTTGTTTCCTTGAGATGGTGTTGAAAATTTTGTATGCAGTATATTCTTTTCTTTTTCTTTGCATTTATTATTATTTACTACAATTTGTTCAATTTGTATCCAGGCTGTGACCCACTCCTTGGTCTCCTCCCAATCCCACCCTACCTCCCTCTTCACCCCTGCACCCCTCCCCTAGTCCACTGATAGGGGAGGTCCACCTTCCCTTCTATCTGAACTTATCCTATCAGGTCTCCTCAGGATTGCTTGTGCTGTCTTCTTCTGTGACCTAGTAAGGCTGCCTCCTTCCTTCAGGGTGAGATGAACAAAGAGCCAGCCACTGAATTCATGCCAGAGAAAACCCCTGCTCCCCTTACTAGAGACGCCACTTGGAGACTGAGTCTATAGGCTACGTGATAATTTTGTGTTTCAGTGAATAACGGAGAACTGCAATTTAGGAAATGAGGGTCATTCACGAATCTCGTATTCCATTGTTCTATGTCACATCCCTAATCGTTATTTCACTAGTAACAGCGATATACTGATGCTTATAACTATTCCTGCAGTTAAAAGTTCAATTCCATAATCTTTTCTTGTATCTATATAACGTCAGAGCAAATTGGGTTCTATACTTAGGAGGCCTTAGGTGAAAAAAAAGACCTTTATGGTAGCGATCTTTTGAAAAATTGAATCATTCTCCATACGTTTCTGATTACTGTTTATTAATTAGGGATGCTGATATCTACTTTGCGAGTTGTGAAATTTAGATAATATTTCAAATAAAATAATATAAAAAATTTCCATAATAGGTGCTAATGCATAGCAATGATTTTAGTCACAGAGGACCTCACTCTGATTCTCTCTATGGCTTTGAACTCTCAAAAATCCTCCTGCCTTTGTCTCCCAAGTTCCATGATTAGTCGAAAGCCATTATCTCCAGCTTATAGATAATCTTTATATCTCATTTATTGAAAGTGAAATATTTTTGAAACTTACAAAGGTTATTTAATCTTACATTGAAACTGTCTTAATATTATTATTATTGCTATTAACCACAATTGATGAAATTATCTTATTTTCTGGGCCTTGAACAACCATCTTGTTAACTATCACCACTTTTGTGATTGTATCACACTTTTCTCCAATTAAATGTTGTGTTTTCACTTACTATTCTTACAGGTAACAGTACTACATGCACATAATGATGCTTCCTACACACAAGCTGCCTTTGGCAACACCATCGGATACCATGGTGGCTAAATTCACTTTTCTCATACATCTTTTAAACTATGTATTTTACATTCTAACAAAATAAGACAATTCTTTAATTATCTCAACATAGAAGGAGAAATGTAGCCTTTTAAAAGCGTAATTTGGATATTTCCCATGCGACAGAAAAAAGAACAAAATAAAAGCCAGTCACTTGATAAAACCAATTAATTCTTACTGGTGCTTGGCTTTTAAAAATAGGAGAAGAGTAATGGAGAATCACTGTGCTGAAGTTTGGCCTCAGTAGACCTCTGTGTAATTAACACATTCTACATAATGCTAAATAATGGTCAAGCATTCTATGTATGTGTGTATGTATGCATGTATGTATGTATGTATGTATGTATCTCTTTATCTTTCTATCTCTCTGTTTAATTTACAACTGGCTGTCATACTGGACCTGGATATTTTACCAAAATTAAATACCTTTAAAAGGAACTAAGTGAGTCTCAAAAAGGCTCTCAATTTTCCAATACTTTTAAATAAATTCAACTGGCTTAAAAGCCAAAACTCTTATTTTCACTTACTAAGCTCTATTACCTGATAAACTAGGTTTAATGTTTAGAAAGGTATCAGAATTCAGCTGGTAATTCTCTAATAACTCTGTTTAAGGAGGCAAAGTTTTAAATGATGATTTTTTTTCTTCCTCTTTAGGTGTCTGTGTGTGTATGTGTGTGTGTGTGTGTGTGTGTGTGTGTGTGAGAGAGAGAGAGAGAGAGAGAGAGAGAGAGAGAAAGCACTGTGTTGTGTGTGTGTGCCCATGCTTGCACCACTGTTTTCCAAATATCAGTGTTTATTCTCTTCTTTTATCACACTCTGTCTTCTTTTCAGAGACAGCATCTCCCACGTATCCAGAAACACAGTGTGAGCTACTAAGTCACCCAGAGCTCTCCTGTCTCCATCCACTCCCATGAGGAAGACATGGAGAGACAGGGCTATAGTCATTTTTTGTGTGTGGTCTAGGAATCAACACTCTATTCTCATTCTTGCCTGGTGATTGCTATTCCCAAAGAGACAGACCCCTAGCCAAAGAAAATATTATTTCAAGTATAAAAACATGAGTAGCTTCCACTCTTCATCAAGGAATCTTCTTTGCAACAGATAAAGACAACTACAGAAAATGACAACCAATCAAAATTTAGAATTATGGAGCCCAGTTCCAGTAAATATACATACCAAACATTCCCACAGTCAAAGTTCAGGGAATATTGCAGAAGAGGGCCAGGAGAGCAGGGAGTTGGCTGTGAGATGTTGTCGCCTAGAAATCTCAGAAGCTACCTTCAAAGAGTCTCACCAACATGACTCTGCAAATATGATCTACTTAGAAAAGCTGAGATCATGAGAGGTGGCTGTCCCCTGGGAGAAGCACAGAAATTGGTTGTCCAGTGCCAGATAGATAGCCCTGAAAGCATACAGGTACCATTATACATACTAAATAAGTTATGTTTAGGAATATATGTATATATATATATATGTATATATATAATATATATATATATACATAAGTATATGTATTCATTAGTAATTATTAAAACAAGAGACCATGAATTTGAAGGAGTACAGGGAAGGATACATGGGAAGAATTAGAAGAAAAAAAGGAAGGGAGAAATGATGTAATTAAATTACAATCTTAGTTTTTATTAAAATGATGGTTTAGAGCAGGAAGAAGAGATATAATAAACAGGTACAAGCTGGGGTGATTTACATGACTGTATATTACTTTAAAGATTATTTTGTGTGTGGGGGGGAATAAAATAAATCATTTAAGAGGCTACTTCCATCCATCTATTTACCATCCACCCAGTTCCATCCATTTGCCTGAAATTGTCATGATGTCATTGTTGTTAACTAACACTGCACTGTATAAATGTACCACATTTTCTTTATCCATTCTTAACAGTCTCACTTTGCTAGTCTAACTATACAGGTTTCACAGTAACTGAGTTTCATGCATTTCTTGAGGTATTATTCCTATTATTCTCTTAACCCCAAAACCCAAAAGAGATAGGTTGCATGTGTGACACGTAGCCCCAAGAGATGCAATTTTGTGTTTTCAGACTATCATCTTCTGTAAAATAAATGTATTTTAATAAAAGACCTAGAGGGGACACAAGAATAATGGAGCCAAAATACCCGGGCCCAGGGGTTCCTGCAGGGACCTATACTCCAACGAAGGACCATGCATGGAGAAGACCTAGATCCCCTGTTCAAAGGAAGCCCATTG
This sequence comes from Psammomys obesus, assembly GCF_907164565.1. Lineage (NCBI taxonomy): Eukaryota > Metazoa > Chordata > Mammalia > Rodentia > Muridae > Psammomys > Psammomys obesus. The sequence goes on along the minus strand of NW_026596073.1, from coordinate 40,538,721 downwards.
GCCGTTGAGTTTCCAACTGGGTTCCGTAGTAAGGGATACAAGCAATGTCTCTGACATGAACTCAGTGGCCAGCTCTTTGACCACCTACCCAGGGAGATACAGAATTGCTAGGCCACAGAGGAAGATGATGCAGCTAGCCTTGATGAGACCTGATAAGCTAGGGTCAGATAGAAGGGTAAGAGGAGGTCTTCCCCAATCAGGGGACTACGTAAAGGCCATAGGAGGGAAAAAGGAAGGATGAGTGTGAGTGGGAGGAGACGAGGAAGGGAAGTGCAGCAGGGATACAAAGTGAATAAATTATAATAAATAAATATATACATAACATTAAGTTAAAAAAAGAAAAACTCAAGGGTGGGTTTGCAGAAAATATAAGATTAAAGAAAATAAAGTACATTCTTACTTTGGCGAGTTCCTGGAATTCTGTCATATTTTAAACTGTGTGGATGTGTGTGTGTATATATATTCTAGATTGTAGAAGATGAGGTGCAGTTTTCCACCTGGAGTTACATGTGTTTGTTTGTTAGTTGACATAGGTTCTGGGAACGGAAAGGTTTAAGTCTACTTCAAGAACAGCACATACTCTTAAGTTTGGAGATATCGCTCTAACTCACTGACAATTTCTTTTATTGTTGTAGGCACTCATGTTTGAATTGATGCTGTGGAAAAGAATTGTAAGTGGGGCCTCTTTTTCTTTTTTCAGTCCAAAATGGAACTCAGAAATGAACCCATATATGAACAGAAACTTAATTCTTAACAAAGAAGACAAAACCACACAAAAGAAAAAAAAGATAGCATCTTTAAATGGTGCTGGTCTAACTGGATGTCTACATATAGAAAAAAAAATATAAGTAAACCCATATTTATCACTCTGCACAAAAGTAAAGTCCAAGTGGACTAAAGACCTCAACATAAAATCAAAGAAACTAAACCTGTTAGTAGAAAAAGTGGGGAAGAGCCTTGACCTAACTGGCACAGGAGACAACTTCCTGAACAGAAAAACAACAGCAAAGTCTCTAAGATCAACAATCAAATGGGACCTCATGGAACTAAAAAGCTTCTGTAAAGCAAAGGGACACTGTCATCAGAACAAGACAACAGCCCACAGATTGGGAAAAGATCTTTACCTACATCTCACAGAGGGCTAAAATCCAGAAAATATAAAGAACTCAAGAAGTTAAACACCAACAAACCAAGCAATCCAATTAAAAATGGGGTACAGAAAAGTCTCCTGAGCCCAGATTTTTGGTTCAGTTGCTCTCCTTGTGGAGCTCCTGTTCCCTCCTGGTATTTCTAACTCCCTCTTCTTCTATATGATTATCTGCACTCTCTTCAAAGTTAGGTTATGAGTCTCAGCATATGCTTCAATATCCTGCTGGGTAGAGTCTTTCAGAGACTCTCTGTGGTAGGCTCCTGTCCTGTTCCATCTTTTTTCTCCCTTTTCAGATATCTATGCCATTTACCTTTCTGAATGAGGATTGAATATCTTCCCCCGGATCCTCCTTCTTGTTTAGCATCTTTAAGTATGCAAATTTTAGTATGTTTATCCTATATTATATGTCTAATATCCACTTATAAGTGAGTATATACCATGTGTGTCTTTCTGCTTCTAGGATACCTCACTCAGTTTGATCTTTTCTAGTTCCTACCATTTGCCTGCAAATTTCATGATTTCCTTTTTTTTTTTTTTTTTTTTTTTTTTTATTGCTGAGGAGTATTTCATTGATATTCCAGCCAAGGAACATTCATGGAGATAACCTAAAACCATTGCACAGATGTAGCCCACAGCAGCTCAGTTTCCAAATGGGTTCCTTATTAAGGGCAACAGGGGCTGTCTTTGACATGAACTGATTGGCCTGCTCTTGATCACCTCCCCCTGAAGAGGGAGTGCCATTACCAGGACACAGAGGAAGACAATGTAGCAAGTTCTAATGAGACCTGAAAGCCTAATGTCAGATGGAAGGGGAGGAGGACCTCACCTATCACTGGACATGGGGAGGAGCATGGGAGGAGTAGAAAGAAGGAGGGTGAGTTTGGGAGGGGAAGAGGGAGAGGGCTACAGCTGGGATACAAAGTGAATAAATTATAAAAAATGAAAAAGGAAAAAAAGAGAGGGTACTGAGCCAAACAGAATTGTCAACAGATGATTATCAAATGGCAGAGAAACACTTGTTTAACATCCTTAGTCATGTGAAAAATGTAAATCAAAAGGAGCCTGAGATTCCACCTCATGCCCATCAGTTTGGCTAAGATCAAAATGTCAAGGGATGAGGAAATCTGTAGAGTTTGTGGAGGAAGGGAAACCCTTATCCATTGCTGGTGGAAATATAACCAAGTGCAAGCACTCTGGAAATAAATCTGGTGCTTTCTCGGGAAATTAGAACAGTGCTACCTCACAATCTAGCTATACCACTTTTGGACATAGATCTGAAAGATGCTAAATCATACAAATAGGATATTTGTTCAGCTATGTTCACAGTAGAGTTATTCATAAAAGCCACAATCTGGGGACAATCTGCAGTTCCCTCAACTATAGAATGGATACAGAAATTGTGGCACATTTATACAATATAATGCTTACTCATCAATTTAAAAAAAGGAAAACGTGAAAATGGAAGGCAAATGGTAAGAACTATAAATGATCATCCTGATTGAGGTAACCCAGAAGCAGAAAGACATGTGGTATATACTCACTCATAAGTGGATATTAAACACATAATGTAGGTTAAATGTACTAAAATCTGAAGTCCTAAAGAAGATAAACAACAAGGAGGACCCAGGGAAAAGGCTGAAACCTCACTCAGAAGGGCAAACAGGATAGACATCAGAAGTAGGAGAGGACAAGGAACAAGACAGGAGCCTTCCACAGGGGACCTCTGAAAGACTTTACCCATCAGGGTGTCAAAGGAGATGCTGAAACTCATAACCAAACTTTGGGCAGAGTTCAGGGAACCTTAAGAATGAAGGGGGTGATAGGAACACCTGGAGGAGACAGGAGGTCCTCAAGGGGACCAACAGAATCAAAATACCTGGGCCCAGGGTGGTCTGCAGAGACTGATACTCCAACCAAGGGCCATGTATGGAGAGGGCCTAGACCTTTGCTCAGATGTAGCCCATAGGCTTCTTAGTTTCCAAGTGGGTTCCCTAGAAATGGGAACAGGGACTGTCTCTGACATGCTCTCAGGGGATGACTCTTTAATCACTTCCCCTTAGAGTGCAGCCTTGCTAGGCCACAAAGGAAGATGATGCAGCCAGCCCTAATGAGACCTGGTAGGGAAGGGTCAGATAGAAGGGGAGGAGGTTCTCCCCTATTAGTGTCCTAAGGCAGGGGAACAGAAAGAAAAGAGGGATTGTGGGTGGGACTGTGAGGAGACAAGGGAGGGCGCCTCAGCAGGAAAACAAAGTAAATAAATTGTAGTAAATAAATAAATAAATAAACATAGAATTAAAAAAAGTAACAAATCTTTAAAATGACATATTGTTGGGTCTTGAGGTAGCACTATTTCCAATTCTCTGATAAAGCAATAACCTGGTTTTTAAAGTGGTTGTACAAGTTTACACTCCCACCAGCAATGGAGTAGGGTTCTTCTTTTTCTACATCCTTGACAGCCTCTGCTTAGCTTAAGATTTTGATCTTAGCCATTCTGATGGGTGTAATTGTCAGAAACTGGAAACAACCTAGATGTCCTTCAACTGAAGAATGGATACAGAAATTGTGGTACATATACACAATGGAACACTACTCATCTTTTAAGTAAGGAAATCGTGTATTTTGCAGGCAAATGGGTGGAACTAGAAACAATCATCCTGAGTGTAGTATCTCAGAAGCAGGAAGACAAGCATAGTATATACTTATTTTTAAGCTGGTATTAGCCATATATTACAGGAGAACCATAGTATAATACAGATATATAGAGAAGCAAAATAATGAGGGCCTTAGGGAGTATGCTTAATTCTCATTCAGTAGCACAGATAGAATAGACACTGGAAGCAGTTGGAAAGAGGAAATAGGACTGGAGATGTCCTCTGAAATACCCCCTCCAACAGTGGATCAAAGCAGATGCTTATACTCAAAGCCAAACTTTGGGTAAAGTGCAGGGAGTCATTAGAAATGCGTGGGGATAGAAGTACCACAAGGAGCAAACTGGAGATCCACAAGGAGACCAACAAGGCTGGGCCCAGTGGGGCTTGCAGAGACTGATGCCACAACCAAGGACCATGCATTGAAAGGACATTGACCCCTTGCTCCTATGTTGTCCAGAGACATCTCAGTATTCATGTGGGTTCTCTAGTAAGGGGAGAAGGGCCTGTCTTTGACATGGACTCTGATGTGTGGTCTTTGATCACTTTTCCCTGTTGGGATGGCCTATGCAGGTCACAGAGGAAGAGGATGCAGGCATTCCTGATACTTGAGATGGGTCAGATGGCAAGTGAGGAGGTCTCCCTTTTTCTGAGAACTGTGATGGGATGAAGGGGAAGAGGAAAGGAGGGTGGGACCAGGAGGATGGGAGGGAAGATTAGAATTGGGATGTAAAATGAAAAAAATATATATTAAAAACTCTAAAAACAAGATATATTGTTATATTGCCTATCTCAAAAAATAGTCTTGACTGAGCAAACAGGAAAATAACAGCTATTTACTAACAGGCAAGTAAGTCTGAAGTGAATTTTCAATCATTCTCTACTGAATTTGACAATGGGCTGCAGATACATTTCAAATACCACTCATGATCATAGTGGCTGATTTTAATTAGCTTATATCTATTGTACAATTTGTTGCATCATAACATTTTCACTCCTAATAGTGTACTTTGATCCTATTCCTGCCATGTACTTCACCCTTAGGAATATTTTCAAAGATAGCAAGTGATTTATTTTTATTATTTTAATGGTTACTCTTTAATGCATGCCATTGTAGCTCTTTACCTGATGATTCCAGGAATCCTAGCAATTCATCTTTGAACTAGAATTGCCTAAAGTAAACTCATTTATATAAATTTGTATTGACAGTCTCACTCTTAAAATTATTTTTCATCTCTGCTTTTATCATGGTATATGATTTTAAAAAACTAGTTCAAGTAAAACATTCAGTAGTTTGAAGGGACATCATATATGCATTTTTATAAAATACTTAAGGAGTAGGAAGTTAGAAATCTTAACTTATTTATTTTTACATTATTTCTTTTTTTCACTTTTTCATTTATTTATTTATTTGCTTATTTAATATCCTTACAGACTGGTCCTCATTCCCTCCCTCTTCCCACCCTCATGACCTTGTCCTCCTATTTGCCCATTTAGTCTTCTCAGAGAAGGGGAGGCCCCCAATGGGTACCAACCCACACTGGCACCTCAAGTCACAGAACCACTAAATGCATCCTCTCCCACTGAATCCAGGCAAGGAGGCCCAGCTACGGGAAAGGGATTCTGTGGCAGGAAACAGAGTCAGAGACAGCCCCTACTCCCATTGTTAGGGATCCCACATGATGAGCAAGGTGAACATTTGCTACATAATTGTAGGGGATCTAGGTCCACCACATGCATACTCTCTGGTTGGTGGTTCAGTTTCTGGGAAGCCCTGTGAGCCCAGCTTGGTTGACTCTTGTGTCTTCTTGTGGTGTCCCTGACCCCTCTGGCTCCCTCTTCTTCCTTTTATTTCAACAACAAATTTTGTCATTTCTCAACCTAAGATTATAGGTTTTAGGCATTGCTATCAGGTATCACTGAATGAACCTTTTTTATGAATGCTAAATATAATTACTACAAATGTGCTGAGTGCAGTGGCACATGCCTGTGATACCAGTACTTGGGAAGGCAGAGGCTGGGGCCTCACTCTGAGTTAGAGGCCAGCCTGGTCTACAAAGCCAGGGCAGCCAAGGCTACACAGAGTAACCCTGTCTTGAAAAACTAAACAAAATATATGTGTGTTCCCAAACATATATTATCAATATTAAGATTAGAGCAAGGTAAATAACAATTTTATTTCAAGCCTAAACAACAAGCCTAAACAACATATACCTAACTTCTTTGCATTTCCAAAGAAGATGTTGCTTTTTAAATTGTTTGAATTATTTCAGTCTTTTAAGTAATTAACACAAATATCATTTCCCACTTAAAAAAAAATACCAGGTATATCTTAGAAGCCAGCTTTACACTGTTTAAGGTAAAATAGGTAATTATCACTTCTAAATATCGTCACTTTACTTTTGATATGTTTTCTGTTTGTATGTTTTTTTTTTTTTGATCAGTTGTGTTAATGCTCAGTTTCATACTAATTTACAATCTTTATGTCATTTTGGAAGTTTTCTTTATGAATACAAAGTGAACAATGATATAGCTATTTTTGTAGAAATGGTATATTTATATTTTAGCTTGCGGTATCATTTTCCTTTTTTAAAAAAATTATTAACTTTGTATTTTTACTGGTGACTGAATTTTCTTGCAGGCATCAACTTGTTAGATCATGTTTTAATGCCATTCAACCAGTCTGTCATGTAATATAAATGTTTAGAGGATTTGCATATAATTCAGTTGAATGGTTTTCTATTTTACTAAATAATATTTAAAGGAATTCGTGGTGGCTTACATAGAGACACCCTTAATTCTTACAGCTCGGCAATGTGATCATTTGCTTTTCTCACTATAAACAACAATGAAATTCAATGATAATCAGTGACGATCTTATACTTCTATTTAACATTCTGTTCTCTTGATTGATTATTCTCTTATCCTTTTTGTATGCTATACTTTTCTCGAATATGTTACATCTACATGGTTTTAGTTTCTGTTTGTGTGTGTGTATTGTATAGGTGTGTTTATTTACATGAGTATTTGTGTGTATGTGGAGGTCAGAAGGTGACTTCTATTGCTCTTTCCCTTACTCCCTTGAGAAAGGATCTTGCTAAATGTGAAGATCAACTATTTGGCTAGATTGTAGGCATGTTGAGTTTCTGCAATCTACCTGTCCCCACTTCCTAATACTGGTGGTCATAGAAAGGTACGCTTATTTCTGGCTTGTAAACAGGTCTTTTGGTATTCAAAACTACGTCCTGTGTTACAAAGCAAAATTTCTATCCTCTAAGCTGTTTGCCCAGTCCCTTAAGTCATGAACACTATGGTTATGGTTGTTTAATATATTTTTATGTGTTGGTCTTATATACAACGCTTTGTGGTTATTTTTCTTCACTTGTCTCCTCCCATTCCATGTAGACAAAATAAGCAGATACTGGTTGAGCACTCTGCTCTCCTCCCTCCTGTGTACTCTTTCCTATCCTATCTCCGTGTCAACTCTTAATACCCCAAAACCACATTTGACCTGGAAGCACCAGTGGCCACAGCTATCAGGTTCAAAGAAAATTTCCAACAGGTAATATACAGCTATGTTACTCTCTAAACATCCAAAGAGAAAACAGAAACCAAGAACAAAATACCCACTGAACAAAAACAAACCAGAAATCAATATCGAGACATATTATCATTCCAACTCCAGATGCCTAGACACCAGTGTGTAAAAAAATAATAATAACAGTCTGAGCAATGTTTCTCCATTAGAATCTAGCTATGCTACCATGACAGTCTCTGATTAGTCCAACAAATCAGAAGCACAAGAAGCACCTTAAAACTACCTGTAGAGAGATGATAAAATACCTTTAAAAAGAAATTAATAAATCCCTTAAAGAAATCCATAACACGAACAAAAAGTGAAGAAAATGAATGAAATTTTCGAGAGTTAAAAATGAAAATAGAATCAATACAGAAAACCCAAAATAGTGAAATTGTGGAAATAAAAAAAAAAATTAGGAATTTGAACATGAACTAGAAAGGGATTTTTTCACCAACAGAATAAAAGACATGAAAAAGAGAATTGCAGGCATCCAAGTTATAATAGAAGAAATAAATATGTTGATAAATAAAATGTTATATCTAAATATTTCTGTGAAAAACATCCAGGAAATAAGGAAAACTAGGGGAAAAAGCCCAAACCTAGGAACAATAAGAATAGAAGAAGCAGAAGAAACTCATATCAAAGATCCATATTTTTTTTTTTAACAAAACCACAGAAAAAAATATTCCTAACCTAAAGAAGATACCTGTAAAGGTACAGGAAGAATATGGAAAACCAAACAGATTGGGCCAAAAAAAAGTCCCTTTGGCACATAATAATTAAAACAAAAAAAAAGATATACAGAGTAAAGAAAGAATAGCTTCAAGGGGAAAATGCCACTTATTATATATAAGGAAGATCTAGTAAAATTATACCTGAATTTTTTGGACTCTTTCCTTTTTAATATTATTTATTACAATTACCACATACTAAGACATCAAGCAAGACTCAACAGATAAAGAAAATTAAAATAATTCCCTATACCATAAGCAACCATAAGTTAAAACAGGATATTAACAACAGCAGAAGAAACAGAATGCCTGCAAAATCATGAATACTGAACAACTCACTGCCTAATGAAAAATTGGTCAAAATAGAAATAAAGTAATTAAAGACTTTCTTGAATTCAGTGAAAGTGAAACCACAATATATCATAACTAGACACAATTAAAGAGGTTCTACAAGACGAGTTCATTATATTAAATGCCTAAAAAGAAAATAATAATAAGTAGAAGAGCTCTCATATTAGCAACTTAAGAGCACACCTGAAATTTCTATAACAAAAAGAAGTTGTCACAACAAAGAGAAATTGACTGCAAGAAATTATCAAACTCTTGTCGGAAATCAATACAATAGAAACAAAGAGAGCAATATCAAGAAGCAATAAAAGAAAGAATCAGTTCTTTGAAAAATCAATGAGACAGACAAATCCTTATTCAAACTAAACTAAAGACAGAAAAAGAATATCTAATTTAACAAAAATCACAAATAAAAAGTGGGACTTAATAACAGACCAAGGAAATTCAGACAATCATAAGGACATACTTGAAAAAAACCTGTATTCCACCAAATTGAAAAATCTAAAAGGAATGAATATTTTTTCTTGATAGATACCACTTAAAAAAGTTACATCTAAATCAGAAAAAAAATTTAAATAAATGTATAGTCCCTAGTGAAATAAAAGCAATCAAATAAAACTCTCCCAGGCTGGAAAGCTGGCCACACCACTCACCATCTACAGCACTCTGGGGAACTGGCCCCAAGGGTATGAGAACGGGTGAGCTTGTCCCCTTCTTACCTGGGCAAAGGGGAAAAGCTGGTCCTGGTGGCACAAGTGCAGCAGAGTGGGTGCACCTATCAACTCAGCTACTACCTAGGTCCAGATCTGGGGCTCCGAATTGGCCCATCCCAACATTCACCTTATCTTACAACTGCTGGAGCATGTGAAGGGGCTCGTCCTACAGAATCAAAGTTATAGGACCTCCATGACATGGGCAAACAGAATACTCAAGAGGAGCACTGAGCAAGTCAATAGTTTCTTCCTCAGGTTGTGGCTTCTGTCAGAAGTTAGTGTCAGGTTAAGTCTGTTCACTGATTTAAAGCTTGTGAGGCCAGGCTTCTTCTAGAGTTAAGACCATTAGTGTCTGCTTTTTGGTGTCCTAGGAGAACCAGGATGTAGTTACAGTATGTTTGCTACTTTTCTCTATCTCATCTTTATGTCTCTCTGTTTTATTTAAGCAGTATTACTAAATAATTCTTGAACAGCTTCTAATTTAATACCTTGCTCCACAAGCTAAACCAACTATTGCCAATATTCTAAGGTCTGTTTAAAGGTTCACCTCTGAATTTCATCAATTTTCTACTCTGAAAATTTCATAAAACTGTGAGTGATGAAAATACATTTCATCTATTTAAAATAAAAATCTCTACTTATTATCTATTTTAAAACTAATTTATTTGTCTAAATTTATACTTGAGTTAGAAGGAAACTCAAGCCCTTTCATATCCATCTGCTTCTTTATAGTGTAAGTAAAGCTTTGCCTGAGATAAAATTTATTAACAAAATGATATGATACTGATGGTTGTTGATAGAAAGTATGAAAATGGCATTGATAGAATAGAACAGTCTCAGGAATTACTTAAGTCACAACCTCTTGAAGGCCTGGGCACTATCATATACACACACAGAGAAGTATATTGTTGCTTTCTGAAAGCCGACTTTGAGAAAAGTGCAATAAATTGAGCATCACAGTGACTCCGACTACATCATTCACGCAGGCATCCTTTGGCCATCAGTGGGATTCTGAGAAGTCTAATAGTAATATGACCCTGGAACCATGAAAATTTGTGAGTTAACCTTATCTTTGTTACAAAACAAACATAATTGTTGATTTAACTGTGAACATACTTTGGGAGTTTGAAATTTAACCAGAATATGTCCTTGATTTGTATTTATTGATGTTATGTAATGCAGCAATAAATTGACCCACAGTCAATTCCATTAAATATTTAAATTAAAAGATTAGAATATTATTTTCATTTTGTATCCCCCCATAAGCCCCTCTCTCCTCCCCTCCTGATCCCACCTTCCCTCCCCTTTCTGCATGCATGCCACTCCCCAAGTCCACTGATAGGGGAGGTTCTCCTCTCCTTTCTGATCTTAGTCTATCAGTTCTCATCAAAAGTGGCTGCATTGTCCACTACTGTGGCCTGGTAAGACTGTTCCCCCCTCAGGGGGAGTTGATCAATGAGCAGGCCAATCAGATTATGTCAGAGGCAGTCCCCCTTCCCATTACTATGTAACCCACTTGGACACTGAACTGCCATGGGCTACATCTGTGCAGGGGTTCCAGGTCATCTCCACGAATAGTCCTTGGTTGGAGTATGAGTCTCTGGGAAGTTCCCTGTGTTCAAATTATCTTGTTCTGTTGCTCTCCTTGTGGAGTTCCCGTCCCCTCCAGCTCTTACTATTTCCCACTTCTTACATAAAATTCCATTCACTCTGCCCATCAGTTGGCCATCAGACTCAGCATCTACTTTGACAGTCTATACTGCAGAGGCTTTCAGAGGCCCTCTGTGGCAGGTTGAATAAAGTGTAATTAATAAAAAATTAAAAAAAATAAAAAATAAAATAAAATACAATCATATTTCAAGCTTAAAAAAAAGCTTACTCACATGCTTACTTCCCCCAAAACTATGCAATTAGTTTTTAATTTAATCTATGATTTAGTCACTTTAAAATGAGAAGAGTGCAAATTAGAGTGTAAAATGTTATAATTACATTATATTATAAATGTAACCAAAATATTAAAAAAAAAGAACATTATTTTCAATCAAGGATCAAAGTACCTAGAAATGGTCTAATTATATCCATGCAAATGTTATCTAAATACAAATAAAAGTCATTAGTGTTACATATAGAGAAATAAATAGGTGCACAGAAATAGGTACTTTTAATATGTGGAGGTAATGCTTAATACTGTGTTAGTTGTACCATTTCAAAGGTAGTTTAGTTCTAAAGAAAAAATAATTATTAAAAATCTTAAAGTATAAAAATACAAATCTATGAAAAAAATCCATGGAAAGTAGGATAGGGCTTTCCTAATTGTAGGCAATGTTTATATTTATTCATGGAAAGGGGAACATGAGATAGTTACTATTTGATTACTATACATTTTGTTAAAGTCAGTACCAGTTATCTTTTTAAAATATTTTTTGGTTGGGGGGCAAGATGGCGGCGCCGGGAGGACTCTCATTCTGAGGAGCAGCACAGCAGGATTGGCACAGTGATCAGCAATCAGAACTCGCGGCCATAAAACACAAGTGGTTGTGTTTCTCAGGTGAGAGGATACCCCATGGTGGGGGATTCAATCAGCGTTAACTCACCCGGCTAAACCGCGGAAGAGATCCTGATTCCTCCAGGCTATTGGTCGTCAGCCCAGAGCTACACACCAGCGTGATCTGGTCAGGGTCCCAGACTGAACTGTGGGCCCACAACACCATAGACTGGATTTCCCAGTCAAGAGATAACCCCACGGAGCAGGAAACAATTGGGACCGACCCCAGGTTACCCAGACATCCCCTGGAAAAGACTCAGGTTCCGCCGGTGCCCCAGGAGCCAGCGCGGACCCAGAGCCGGGAACCCAGGCTCCTGCACGGAGCCCAGTCTGTGCGCGTGATTCGCCGCCTCAGATAGAACTGTGGGCACCAGGGCACCAGGGCACCAGACTGCGTGTCTCTGGCAGGAGGAAACCCCCAGCGGAGGGGGTCAGCAGCTCTAACGCTTAGGACACCCAGCACCAAAACACTTCCTGGACTCACACAGTCTAGTGCAGCCAGGAGCACTGCGCTCTGCCACCATTGTTGCGTTCCCCTGGGGCACTGGGACACACAGCTGCATCCTCAGACCTGCAGGAGCCAAAGAGCCATTACAGCAGCCCTCAGATACTGTGCCAGGGATCGGCCAGTTGTCCCTGGCTAGACTGCCAAAACTGTGGGAATCCCTGATCCTTCAGGGGGGCTGCACCCACAGCGTCTGGACCAGAGCGGTGCCGGCAGCTGCCATCCCAGACAGAGACACACAGCTTCTGGTCCAGAGTGAGGCACCCAGCCTCCAGACCAGAGCAGTGCCCCCAGGCGCCAACTCAACCTAGGTGCACATTCTCCAGGTCCAGAACAGAGCAATCAGCCTTTGGCCCAGAGACTTGCTGAGTGCACCTCCCACTTTCCCGGACAGAACTGTGCGCCCCAGGATAACAGACTGAGATTCCCTGTTGGGAGAAAACCCAACAGCTAGGGAATCAGCAGTTTCTTCAAGAGGACTGTACATGGAAATTTAGTGAGCAGCAGCACACTAAATTTATAACAAGAAACCCAGCAGTGGGGCAGCTGTCTTGAGAAATTCTATGGGTAAGAGGAGATCCCCCCCTGCCTAACATAGACCACAGCTACTACTCAGGGCTATAAACCTGAGGTGAGCAGTGGCAACTTCGGAGAAACACTGGCCATACAGTGACCATAACCAAAAAGCAGAGAAGGACTCCTTCAGGAAAAACCATCTTCCGGCCAAGGGGATACTCCCTACCTCAGGACTCCAGGAAGCACAGAAACTAACAGCCAACACCTAAATCAGCCCAATGGGTAGAGGTCAGCGTAAAGGCTCAACCAACAAAAGACAGAGCAATATGGCATCTCCAGAACCCAGCCATCCAGGGGCGAACAGCCCTGAACAATGCAGCATAATAGAAAATCAAGAAGATGACCTTACATCTATGTTGATGAAGAGAATAATAGAGGAAACAGATAAAATACATGAGAATTAGAGGAAGATAAAACCAAACAGATCATGGCTATCCGTAAAGAAATGGAGGAAGATAAAGACAAGCAGATTAGGGCCATCCGTGAAGAAATACGGGAAGATGCAGCCAAACAGCTTGTGGCCTTCAGAGAAGAAATAATTAAATCACTGAAAGAAATCAAAGAGACAGAGTTGAAGGAACTAAAAGAAAAAGAGGAAAATACAAACAGACAGGTGAAGGAAGGAAACAAAACAACTCAAGACCTGAAGATAGAACTAGAAAAATTAAAGAAAACACAAATGGAGGAAATAATGGAGAGGAAAAATTTAGGGAAGAAAACAGGAACTACAGAGGTAAGCATAACCAACAGAATACAAGAAATGGAAGAAAGAATCTCAGGTGTAGAAGATACAATGGAAGAAATCGATGTATCTGTCAAAGAAAATGTTAAATCCAAAAAATTCCTGACACAGACCGTCCAAGAAATCCAAGACAATATGAAAAGCCAAAACCTAAGAATAATAGGAATAGAGGAAAAAGAAGACTCCCTTCTCCAAGGCCCAGAAAATATTTTCAACAAAATCATTGAAGAAAATTTCCCCAAGTTAAAGGAGAAGCCAATAAGGATACATGAGGCCTACAGAACACCCAACAAATTTGACCAGAAAAGAAAATCCTCCTGCCACATAATAATCAAAACAGTAAGTATACAGAACAAAGAAAAAATACTAAAAGCTGCAAGGGAAAAAGGCCAAGTAACATATAATGGCAAACCCATTAGAATCACACTTGACTTTTCAACAGAAACTATGAAAGCCAGAAGGGCTTGGACAGATATCATGCAGACCCTAAGAGAACACAGATGTCAACCCAGGCTACTATACCCTGCAAAACTCTCAGTCCTCATAGACAGAGAAAACAAGATATTCAATGACAAAAACAAATTTCAACAATACCTACACAGAAATCCAGCATTACAGAAGATACTGGAAGGGAAAATACAACCCAAGAAAATTAGCTTCTGTCAAGAAAACACAGGAAATAATTAACCTTACTACAGCAAAACAAAAAGCAACCAAGCACACAACCTTATGAACACAGCCAACTTCAAAATCAAAGGATCTAACAGCCACTGGTCATTAATTTCTGTCAACATCAATGGACTCAACTCTCCAGTAAAAAGACACAGATTAACAGAATGGATATGTAAACAAAACCCAGCAATCTGTTGCATACAAGAAACACACCTAAGACACAAAGATAGACATTCCCTGAGGGTAAAAGGTTGGAAGACGACTTTCCAAGCAAATGGACCCAAGAAACAAGCATGAGTAGCCATTCTAATATCTGATAAAATAGACTTTCAACTAAAATTAATAAAAAGAGATGAGGAAGGACACATCATACTCATCAAGGGAAAATTCCACCAGGAAGACATCACAATCCTGAACATCTATGCCCCAAATACAAGAGCATCCATATTTCTAAAAGAAACATTGATAAAATTTAAACCACATATAGATCCCCACACATTAATAGTGGGAGACTTCAACACCCCACTCTCAACAAAGGACAGGTCAACAAAACAGAAATTAAACAAAGAAACAGTGTCTCTGACAGAGGTCATGAATCAAATGGACCTCACAGACATCTACAGAACTTTACACCCAAACACAAAAGAATTTACCTTCTTCTCAGCACCTCATGGAACCTTCTCCAAAATAGACCATATAGTTGGTCACAAAGCAAGCCTTAACAGATACAAGAAGACTGAAATAATCCCTTGTATCCTGTCTGATCACCATGGAATAAAGCTGGACTTCAACAACAACAGAAATAGCAAAAAGCCTACACACACATGGAAACTGAACAACTTGTTACTAAATGATAGCTGAGTCAGGGAAGAAATAAAGAAAGAAATTAAAGACTTTCTAGAAATCAATGAAAATGAAGATAAAACATACCCTAACTTGTGGGACACAATGAAAGCAGTGCTTAGAGGAAAGTTCATAGCACTAAGTGCCTTCAAGAAGATATTTGAGACAGCTCATTCAAGCAACTTAATGGCCCACTTAAAACCCCTAGAAAAAGAAGAAGCAGACACACCAAAAAGGAGTAGACGGCTGGAAATAATCAAACTCAGGGCTGAAATCAATCAATTAGAAACAAATAAAACAATTCAAAGAATCAATGAAACCAAGAGCTGGTTCTTTGAGAAAATCAACAAGATCGACAAACCCTTAGCCAAGCTAACTAAAAGGCAAAGAGACACCACCCAAATCAACAAAATCAGAAATGAAAAAGGGGACATAACTACAGACACTGAGGAAATCCAAACAATCATTAGGACTTACTTCAAAAGTCTATATGCCACAAAATTTGAAAATCTAAATGAAATGGACAATTTTCTTGATCGATTTGACTCACCAAAGCTGAATCAGGATGAGGTAAATCAATTAAATAGTCCTATATCCCCCAAAGAAATAGAAGCAGTCATCAAAAGTCTCCCATCCAAAAAAAGCCCAGGACCAGATGGCTTCAGCGCAGAATTCTACCAGACCTTCAAAGAAGAGCTAACTCCAATTCTCTTCAAATTATTCCACAAAATAGAAACAGAAGGAACACTACCAAACTCATTCTATGAAGCCACAATCACCTTGGTACCTAAACCTCACAAAGACTCAACAAAGAAAGAGAATTTCAGGCCAATCTTCCTTATGAACATTGATGCAAAAATACTTAACAAAATACTTGCAAACCGGATCCAAGAACACATCAAAGATATTATCCACTATGACCAAGTAGGCTTCATCTCAGGTATGCAGGGGTGGTTCAATATACGGAAATCCATAATGTGATCCACCATATTAACAAACTGAAAGAAAAAAAAAACACATGATAATCTCCCTAGATGCTGAAAAAGCATTTGACAAAATCCAACATCCCTTCATGTTTAAAGTACTGGAGAGATCAGGGATACAAGGCACATATCTAAACATAGTAAAGGCGATATACACCAAGCCTATAGCCAACATCAAACTGAACGGAGAGAAACTTAAAGCAATCCCACTGAAATCAGGGACAAGACAAGGCTGCCCACTCTCGCCATATCTCTTCAACCTAGTGCTGGAAGTCCTTGCTAGAGCAATAAGACAGTCGAAGGAGATCAAGGGGATACAGATGGGAAAGGAAGAAGTCAAATTATCACTATTTGCAGATGATATGATAGTATATATGAGTGACCCCAAAAACTCTACCAGGGAACTCCTACAGCTGATAAACACCTTCAGCAAAGTGGCCGGATACAAAATTAACTCAAAAAAATCAGTAGCACTCCTGTATACAAAAGACAAAAGGGCTGAGAAAGAAATTAGAGAAACAACACCATTCACAATAGCCACAAATGACATAAAGTACCTTGGTGTAACCCTAACCAAGCAAGTCAAAGACTTGTATGAAAAAAATTTCACGTCTCTGAAGAAAGAATTAGAGGAAGATATGAGAAAATGGAAAGATCTCCCATGCTCATGGCTTGGCAGGATTAACATAGTAAAAATGGCCATCTTACCAAAAGCAATCTACAGATTTAATGCAATTTCCATCAAATTGCCAACACAATTCTTTACAGACCTGGAAAGAAAAATTCTCAACTTCGTACGGAATAACGAGCAACCGAGAATTGCTAAAACAATCCTCTACAATAAAAGATCTTCTGGAGGTATCTCCATCCCTGATCTCAAGCTGTACTATAGAGCAACAGTTAGAAAAACTGCATGGTACTGGCATAGGAACAGAATGGTGGATCAATGGAATCGAACAGAAGACCCAGAAATAAACCCACACACTTACGGACACCTGATTTTTGACAAAGATGCCAAAACCATTCAATGGAAAAAAGATAGCATCTTCAACAAATGGTGCTGGTCCAAATGGATGTCTACATGTAGAAAAATGAAAATAGATCCATACTTATCACCCTGCACAAAACTGAAGTCCAAGTGGATCAAAGACCTCAACATAAAACCAGACACATTAAATCGGCTAGAAAAAAAAGTGGGGAATACCCTAGAACTCATTGGTACAGGAGAAAACTTCCTGAACAGAACACCAACAGCACAGGCTCTAAGAGCAACAATCAATAAATGGGACCTCATGAAATTGAAAAGCTTCTGTAAAGCAAAGGACACCATCATCAAAACAAAGAGACTGCCTACAGATTGGGAAAGAATCATCACCAACCCTTTATCTGACAGAGGACTCATATCCAATATATATAAAGAACTAAACAAGCTGAAAAGCAACAAACCAAGTAATCCACTTAAAAAATGGGGAACAGAGCTAAACAGAGAATTCTCTGTAGAGGAATATCAAATGGCAGAGAAGCACTTAAAGAAATGCTCAACCTCATTAGCCATTAGGGAAATGCAAATCAAAACAACCCTGAGATTTCACCTTACACCCATCAGAATGGCCAAGATGAAAAACTCAAGGGACAGCACATGCTGGAGAGGTTGTGGAGAAAGGGGAACCCTTCTCCACTGCTAGTGGGAATGTAAACTGGTACAACCACTCTGGAAATCAATCTGGCGCTTTCTCAGACAACTAGGAATAGCGCTTCCTCAAGATCCAGCCATACCACTCCTAGGCATATACCCAAAAGAGGCGCAAGTACACAACAAGGACATTTGTTCAACCATGTTTGTAGCAGCTTTATTTGTAATAGCCAGAAGCTGGAAACAACCCAGATGCCCCTCAACTGAAGAATGGATGCAGAAACTGTGGTACATCTATACAATGGAGTATTACTCAGCAATGAAAAATAAGGAAATCATGAAATTTGCAGGTAAATGGTGGGACCTGGAAAGGATCATCCTGAGTGAGTTGTCCCAGAAGCAAAAAGACATGCATGGTATATACTCACTCATATAAACATACAATATAGAATAAACCCACTAAAAGCTGTAGATCTAAACAAACTAAGCAAAAGAGAGGACGCTAACTAAAATGTTCAATCCCCATCCTGAAAGGCAAAGAGGATGGACATCAGAAGAAAAAGAAAATAGGAAACAACCTCGGAACCTGCTATAGAGGGCCTCTGAAAGCCAGAGGAAAACAGGAAACAACCTTGAAACCTGCCACAGAGGGCCTCTGAAAGCTTCTGCAGTATAGACTGTCAAAGCAGATGCTGAGCCTGATGGCCAACTGATGGGCAGAGTGAATGGAATTTTATGTAAGAAGTGGGAAATAGTAAGAGCTGGAGGGGACAGGAACTCCAAAAGGAGAGCAACAGAACAACATAATTTGAACACAGGGAACTTCCCAGAAAATCATACTCCAACCAAGGACTATTCGTGGAGATGACCTGGAACCCCTGCACAGGTGTAGCCCATGGCAGTTTAGTGTCCAAGTGGTTTACATAGTAATGGGAAGAGGGACTGCCTCTGACATAATCTGATTGGCCTGCTCGTTGATCACTTTCCCCTGAGGGGGGAGCATCCTTACCAGGCCACAGTAGAGGACAATGCAGCCACTTTTGATGAGAACTGATAGACTAAGATCAGAAAGAAGAGGAGAACCTCCCCTATCAGTGGACTTGGGGAGTGACATGCATGCAGAAAGGGGAGGGTGGGTGGGATCGGGAGGGGAGGAGGGAGGGGCTTATGGGGGGATACAAAATGAATAAAGTGTAATTAATAAAAAATTTTAAAAAAATTTCATTTTAATTTTATTAATTACACTTTATTCACTTTGTATCCTCCTGTAAACCCCTCCATCCTCCCCTCCCAATCCCATCTTCTCTCCCCCTTCTCCACACATGCCCCTCCCCAAGTCCACTGATAAGGAAGGTCTTCCTCTCCTTCCTTCTGATCCTAGTCTATCAGAGCTCATTAGGAGTGGCTGCATTGTCTTCCTCTGTGGCCTGGTAAGGCTGCTTTCCCATCAGGGTGAGGTGAACAAAGAGCAAGCCAATCAGTTCATGTCAGAGGCAGTCCCTGTTCCCATTACTGTGGAACCCACTTGAATACTGAACTGTCATGGACTACATCGGTGCAGGGGTTCTAGTTTATCTACATGCATTGTACTTGGTTGGAATATGAGTCCCAGGAAAGACCCCTGTGCTCAGATTTTTTGGTTCTGTTGCTCTCCTTCTGGAGCCCCTGTCCTCTTCAGATCTTACTATTTCCCACTTCTTTCATAGGATTCCATGCACTCTGCCCAACAGTTGGCCGTATATCTCAGCATCTACTTTGATATTCTGCAGTGCAAAACGATTCTGATATTTCACCTTACACCCATCAGAATGGCCAAGATCAAAAACTCAATTGACAACTCATGCTGGAGAGGTTGTGGAGAAAGGGGAACCCTCCTCCACTGCTGATGGGAATGTAAACTTTTACAACCACTTTGGAAATCAATCTGGCAATTTCTCAGACAACTAGGAGTAGTGCTCCTCAAGATCCAGCTATACCACTCCTAGGCATATATCCAAAAGAGGCTCAAGTACACAACAAGGACATTTGTTCAACCATGTTCGTAGCAGCTTTATTTGTAATATCCAGAAACTAGAATAAACCCAGATGTCCATCTACAGAGGAGTGGATACAGAAATTGTGGTACTTTTACACAATGGAACACTACTCAGCAACTAAAAACAAAGAAATCATGAAATTGGCAGGTAAATGGTGGGAACTGGAAAAGTCATCGTGAGTGAGCTACCCAAGAAGCAGGGTATATACTCACTCATATAGACATATAACATAAGATAAACCTGTTAAAATCTGTACACTTAAAGAAACTAATAAAGAGGGAGGACTCTGGCTAAAATGCTCAATCCCCATCCTGAAAGGCAAAGAGGATGGACATCAGAAGAAGAAGAAAACAGGAAACAAGTTAGGTGCTTTCCACAGAGGGCCTCTGAAAGGCTCTGCCCTGCAGACTATCAAATCAGTTAACTTAAATGTTGAATAAATACGTTTTATTCACCTTTTCAAATGTGATGCAGGTTCTGAGAGAACCTGTTTTTATATTCTTCTCTTCTTTTTCTGATCAGCATGCTAGGCTCACAGTCCAGCTCCTTGAGATAACCCAGTGGTATTGGGTGTGTTTGTGTGTGCAGGCACAGGGTAATGAGTTAATTATAATTCAGGATAAATATTTTTATAAAGCAGAGATTATGATTAGCTCTTCCTTGGGAAGTTAAAGAATGCTTCATTGAAAAGTGATAATGTTTTTCCAATGCCAGAATTCAAATCAATAGCAGTCACTGTATGTTATGTTAACATTCTACAGCTCTTTCTAACTCAGATTTAGATACAGCAATTAGAAAATCCCCACAGGAGCCGGAAAAGATGGTTCAGCTGTTAATTGCATGTCTGCTGTAGCAGAAGACTTAGGTTTGTTTTCTAGAACCCATAGTACATGGCTCTCAGCTCCATGAGGGCAGCTCCTTGAGTCATGCATGACATTGTCTTCTGGCTACCAGAGACACTGCACCCACAAATACATTTGCCCACACATATACATATAAGTAAAAATAATTAAGAATTTAAATGAGCAAACTTTTCACAGATTCAAGTAAGAAAATAAAGGTATATTGAAAGTCCAATATCTTATCAGAAATGTCATACACTGTGCATAGTGGGTCCAGAATCACACACTGGGAGGGGGGAGGGAGTCCTTACCTTTTCCTCTGTAGCTATACAAAACATCATTGTAATATATTAACCTGAGAGCTAAGATCATTTGTGTAACAGTCAACTTAGTAGAAGTATGTAGTAGAAGTGATTAGGAAATACAGATCATAAACGCGAAACGATGTGTGGACCTAAAGAATGTTAACACACAGTTGTTATTTCATTTCCACTTAGCAGGGCATTTTTTAGACTAGTAGATCATGATTTTTTTTTTTTTTTTTTGGTAGAAGGTGCACTTGTATTGAGTACAATGTCAGAAAATCATTATCCTTGCAGCTGGAAATTCACTTGACTTGGAGTGTGTCCAGAGGAAATGCTACAGTGACTAATAGCCCAGGCATTTTCACACAAATGTGATGAAGTAGTATAGCAAAAAATATTTTACATTATGATAAAGAATAATAGAAATTTTGTAAAAAGCAGTAGGCAAAGTAATCTAAGTAATAGAGCTTTGGATTTTGTTCCAAGTCTTTGAAGTAAAGAAAAGTGATCTCTGTCATTTGCCCTTCAGTAGAAAATGAACAAACTTTGAAGCAAATCTACTTTATATTGAAACTAATGTAGGTTAAGAATAATCACATGAAGAAGTTGCTATTTTAGCAACAGCAAAAATTAACTGATTGTAACACTTAGAGACATAATTTCCAAATTTACCACTCCAAACTTGGGACTTCAAAAGACAAAACTTTACACTATAAAATTCCAAAAATGATTAACAAAAGAGATTATCAATTTGATAGTTAGTAAGTGTTGACACTGAAAGGGGTTCAAAGGTGATCAACAGAGGAGGTTATCAATATGAACGGTGGTAAGGGGTGCCCGTAAGAGGAGTTCCAGGAGGGGGGAGGTGGAAAGAAGATGTACTTTTATCTCATTCAAAAACATACTATAAACATAAACAAAATAAGTGAAAGAAACAAGTTCACGATATGAATTCTGAAATAAAACTGTAACAACCCAAGTTCCTATGGGGAATCAATAAAAAAGTGTCAGAAGAATAGCAAATGGAAGTCGGGAGGATGATTGCATTTGAGTTACAGTGAGATGAATTTATCTCATTGGGAAGTACACACACTTAGACTGAGTGAAAACATTTTGAAGGATCATTGTAAGGGCGTACCTCCATGCACAGGAGACTACTGTGTGAGTCTCACTGAAGTAGCTTGGGAAGAGCAGTTATCTTTCTCAAAGCAAGAATATAGTTAATAATCATTAAAAATGCATATGCTCAATGTCAGTGTTGCTTAAAATCTACCCCTGTAACAAATGGTTTCACACATCAAATGAAGCACTTTGCCAGTTGCAAGTTGTTAGCATTGTTTGCTTTTGGAATTCACTGTGCTGCACATTTTCTCACCAGTTCCAGGACAATAATGTGACATGGTCACATTATTGAATCTAAATGGTGCACAATTATTAAAACATTGAAATGTCTTTGATAATGGAAGGTATATTATTTTTTTACCTCTGTACCTATGAAAGGTCCAAACTTAAAAACAAAACAAAACAAAACTCATCTTAGGAACTGAATTTTCTCCATGTAATTTAGAAAAGCACAAATATAAAATTCTACGTACAATCATAGGGATATACATTTATGTAATTACCAGCCTATAATGACTCTCATAGCTGTCAGACTATGACTATTGTTAGTAAATTTAAGAGTTATTGTCTTCAAAACGGGGCACGTGATTACTACTTACTTTTCTACATACATGGCCTACGAACTGTCCTTTACTTCTTAGTGGCCTACCTGTCCAACTAGGCAATTGGACAGCTGCTCCAGTGCTTAATAGCACAGGCTACTCTTCCAGAAGACCTAGGTTGATTCCAAGCACTCAGATGGTAGTTCACAACTGTCTGCATCTCCAACTCCAAGGAATCTGACATCCTCTTCTGGTGTACGAAGGACCTTTTGCATACATATTTCACATATATATATGCAAAATTCTGAGATACATAAAAATAAAATAAAGCCAAATAAAATGAAAATAGTAAATAATTGAAATGAAAAATATTGAATAAAGTAATTGAAAATAAATATACTTTTACACCAAAAAGCCTATTTTCTTCGAAACAGAAATTGTATCTTGTGATATAAAATGTACACAAGGACAATTCTTTTTTTAAAAATATTTTTATTTTCTAATTAAATTTTTATTTTTTATATTACTTACAGTTTATTCAGTTTGTATCTCAGCCATAGCACCCTCTCTCATTCCTTCTCAATCCCACCCTCCCTCCCTGATCTCCTCCCATCCCTCTCTCCCAGTCCACTGCTAGGAGAGGTCCTCCTACCCTTCCATCTAATCCTAGCTTATCAGGTCTCCTCAGGACTGGCTTCATTGTCCTCCTCTGTGGCCTGGCAGGGCTGCTCATCCCTTGGATGGGAGAGGTCAAAGAGCCTGCTACTGAGTTCATGTCAGAGACAGCTCCTGTCCCCCTTACTAGGCAAACCCACTTGGACTTGGACTGAGCTACCATGGGCTACATCCAAGCAGCGGTTCTAGGTTTTATATATATATATATATATGGTCCTTGGTTGGAGATACAGTCCCATAAAAGACCACTATGCCCAGATATATTTGGTCATTGTGGAGCTCCTGTCCTCTCTAGGTCATACTAACTCCCCCTTATTTCATATGATTCCCTGTACTCTGCTGAAGGTTTGGTTATGAGTCTCAGCATCTGCTTTGATACACTGCTAGGTATCATCTTTCAGAGGCCCTCTGTGGTAGGCTCCTTCCCTGTTACTTGTTTACTCCTACATCCAATCTCCATTCCCTTTGTCTTTCTAAGTGAGGGATTGATTATCTTACCCAGGGCTCTCTTTCTTGTTTTTTTTTTTTTTAATTTTAATTTTTTCTTATCAGTTACATTTTATTAACTCTGTATCCCAGCCTTGTCCCGATCCCTCATTCCCTCCCAGTCCCTCCCTCACTCCCTCATCTCCACCGTGCCCCTTTCCAAGTCCACTGATAGGGGGGACCTCCTCCCCATTCATCTGATCATGTTTTATCAGGTATCTTCAGGACTGGCTGCAAAGTCCTCCTCTGTGGCCTAACAGGACTGCTGCTCCCTTGAGGGGTGGGGAGGTCAAAGAGCCAGTCATTGAGTTCCTGTTGGAAATAGTCCTTGTTCCCCTCACTATGGGAAACCAATTGGTTACTGAGCTACCACAGGCTACATCTGAGCAGAGGTTCTAGGTTATATCCATACATGATCCTTGGCTGAATGTCAGTCTCAGAAAAGACCCTGTGCCCAGATATATTTGGTCCTTGTGGAGCTCCTATCCTTTCCCCATCAGACTAACTCCCCTTCTTTCATATGATTCCCTGTACTCTGCCAAAGGTTTGGTCATGAGTCTTTGCTTTGAAAACACTGCTAGTTAGAGCCTTTCAGATGCGGTCAGTAGACTCCTGTCATACGTTCAATGCACATCTCATCTGTCTTTCTAAACGAGGATTGATCATCTTACCCCATGTCCGCTCTCTTGATTATCTTTTTTAGGTGTACAGATTTCATTATGTTTGTCATATCTTATAGGTCTATATAAGTGAGTATATACCGTGTTTGTCTCTCTCCTTCTGGGATATTTCACTCAGGATGATCTTTTCTAGATCTGCCATTTGCCTGTCAATTTCATGATTTTAAAAGAGAGCAAAACAAACTTTATTTTATGGAGTTCCTAGAACATTCTGCATAATGTTTGAATTCAACAGAAAAATGTTTGTTAAAGCCCGTATTCGTGTGCATCAGATGTTTTTGTAAAATAATCAAAAAAGTGAGATTAATTCAGAATATTTTGACATGCTCAAAGTTGACTGTTAACTGGCCTGAGTGGGCTTCAAACTCTGTTCTGATGCTGTTTTACATCATTTATTTCTGCAGGCAAGGCTGTGGTCATTTCTTAAGCATCTCTAAGCAGGGTACTGGATATACACTATGCTAAAGAGCACCTAAGAACACTTGGCTTGTGGAATTAGTGACAGATAGCCTTAGCCAATTACCCCTCTGCTTAAGATCAGGAAAAGATCAAGATAAGGTAATGACTACGTGTATTTCACAGGAATTATTATTCATGAGTCTCATTCTTATAAACTTGCTTCTCTCACATTGTCAACAGACAATCAAAACTTCTCTTCAAAGTGGAGCTAATTTTGATTACTTCCTTTTCATTTCTTTGCCACTGAAGAAGAAATCTATATAAATCCATACCCATCAAAAATACATGCGTAATTTAAAAGATACAATTAAACAAATTAAATTTTATTGTGTACTATGGAAAAGAAATGAACAAATATTCTCTCATTAGTATCCAAGCATGGCTGAGATTTATAAGTAGTCACTGAAGAATTATTCCTTTGCCTGAGTGAGAAGCATTGAACTACTTCCATTTCATTTAGCAGCATGACTTGCTCCGTACAATCTAATTCATGCTAGAAGCGATTGCTAGGGTGCCACTCCCCATTTCCCTCCTCATTGTTGTCACCAATGTTTAAGCAAAGTTTATGAAGCTTCAAAGTTTATTAAGGTCGATGAGCTACAGAGACACTATAAATCTTTAGTGAAGTTTGCATGGCTGAATTTTTAAAGTAGGCATTTTCACAGTTTGATATGACAGCATGTTACGCATCTTCTTAAAATAATAATACGAATACAAGTGAAATACTAACAGTGGATTTCCCCCTGAGTATTGAACCTGTTTTTGGCAAAATTCTTATGGCCATAGTTTCTCAAATGAATCTAAGCATAGTAAACATAGACCACTGTAGTACTGGCAATAATACACATGTTTAATATGAAGGGGACCTTAAGTTTTTCCTTGTTTATTCTATACCAGGGGCTCATTTAATTAAGGACCATTATATTTTGAAGAATTAACAGTCTAATTCCTTAGTAGATTATCCAACGGGAGGATGGAGATTTATTTTTAGAATTTGTCACAACTGTGTGAATTATTGGGACTAAAATCAGTAGGATATGTCAATGTAGTAGAAAATCAGAAAAATCTCTACTCACATTTTCTTCTCATAAAGGCTGTTTTACCTGTTTAGGCCTCCCGGTTGTTTTAAAAGGCTAAACACATTATGGAAGATAATCTGTTTTATTTAAAGCCATCTGATGGTTAGTATTAGTCACGAATATGTCACTAACAGCCATCGCAGAGTTTGATCTTACAGAATAACATGCTCTAGCAACATTGACATTAAGCTACTTCACCAGTTAAAAAATGTTGATTCTTCTCAAATTGTCTGTCTCATATCACTGAGCAGTAGGCGGGAACTTATAAAGCTATTGTAGATGACGCATTTCTTCATCTTATTTATATGAAGTTGTTCATGAATTTTCTCAGTGTTTGCAATTTTTACATAATTTGTAGTGGCATCCTTAATATTATGCAGTTTAACTTTTTCTTCATATTTGTTATCTTGCTAAAATTTATCAATAGTGTATTAACAATCATATATATATATATATATATATATATATATATATATATATATATTTTTTTTTTTTTACCTCAAAGAGTCAGTATTGATTTACTCTGGTTTTGATTACTTTCTACTGAACTAAACTTCTCCCGAGCCTGGCAACTACATTCTTGCTCCACTTAGCTTCAGTGTTTGAATCTTTTCCTATTCTCACATTGCCAAATACATTTTTCTATTCTTAACATATGTTTACATATATGTAGCACTAGGATTTGTCTTTAAGCACTGCTTCTATCAAGTTATATAGATCACTGTGAACATCGGACATTTTTAATCTGTTTGAAATACTTTCATAGATTATTTACAAATGAGCATATTGTCTATATTTAGGTGTTTATTGCATGATATCTCTTTTGCTACATTTTAATCCATTGTAGTTAATAGTTTTTCTATTTCTAGAATCTTTTACGTTTTTACAAGTTCTTATTACCAAGAATTTGTGTGTGTGTATACACACACACACACACACACACACACACACACATATATATATATATATATATATATATATATATATATATATGTCTTGTTAAATATCAGAGTTAGTTTGATTGTTTCATTCTCACTTTCGATAGGTAGGGTATAGAATCTTCTTTTGCAAGTCTGATAATTACTGGAGGACTTACTGATACTGTTGTAAACTTTACTTTGTGGAATATGTATATTTTAATTTCTTTTATTATTTTTTATCCTTAGTATTTATTTATTTTTATTGTATGATTTGGCTGCATATATGTCTGTATAGCAAGAGTATGCCTTGTGCCTAGAGAGGCCAGAGAGGGACATCAGATTCCCTAGAACTGGAGTTGCACATGGTTGTGCATGTGTGTGCCGGGAACTGAAACTGGCTCCTCAAGAATAGTATCCAGTGACCTGAACTGCTGAGCCATCTTGCCAGTGCCTTCCTCCAGGATTATTATTGGATATTCTTTAGGAAAAAAATATATAACTATTAGGGAAATTCTTTTTTATTCTGTTTCTAATATTTCTGAGATAGGATAGCATTGTTCACTCTAGGGTTAATAACTATTGAATTATGAGTTGTACAGTTGGAAGCTGAAATGTGTCTCAAATGCTCATCCTTCAAATTTGAAGCCTTGTTTCTGTTTTAGAATTCAAATAAATTATGACAAATTTTTTTCTCAAGTTAGAGGCTCTTTCCACACAGCAAACTTGGTTCCACAATTTACTTTCATTAAGGTATCAGTCATGAATGGAAAGTCTCTTGCATATATGACCAAACAACTATAAATTATAGGTTCTCCTGAGATCTTTCTTGTTAATCAAGAATTTCTTAGAATGGTTCTCAACATATAGAAGAATGCCTCATCATCTACATTTACAGGTTCGTTATACAGGATGCAACAGAATAAAGTGGGATTGAAGATATAATTTAGCAATATAGATCTGTTGGGGAGGGAGTGCCTATGACTTACTGGTATACGTGCCACTCTACCAATGCTTCCATGTGTTCAGCAATCGTGGCACCATTAAATCTTACTGTTCCAGACAATGGTAGAATTTAATGTGCGATATTCTCTATTACCTGGTAGTCACTAAGTGGAGCTCACATTCCCTACTATCAAATCACTCTGTCTTTCTTTTTTTTTTTGTTTGTTTGTTTGTTTGTTTGTTTGTTTTTATTTTTTATTAATTACACTTTATTCATTTTGTATCCCCCCCATAAGCCCCTCCCTCCTCCCCTCCCGATCCTACCCTCCCTCCCCTTTCTGCATGCATGCCACTCCCCAAGTCCACTGATAGGGGAGGTTCTCCTCTCCTTTCTGATCTTAATCTATCAGTTCTCATCAAAATTGGCTGCATTGTCCTCTACCTTGGCCTGGTAAGGCTGCTCCCCCCTCAGGGGGAGGTGATCAAAGAGCAGGCCAATCAGATTATGTCAGAGGCAGTCCCTCTTCCCATTACTATGTAAACCACTTGGACACTGAACTGCCATGGGCTACATCTGTCTTTCTAATGAGCAGATCCTGAAGTTGTGTAGGAGCTGATCTTGTTTGGCTTGTTTAATGTCCACATTGAGCTCATGTTTTTAATATGTGTTCCTTCACTGAAAATGTTGTTTGATGTTCTGTTCAGGAAGTTGTCTCCTGTATCAATGAGTCCAAGGGTATTCCCCACTTTTTTTTCTAACAGGTTGAAAGTGTCTGGTTTTATATTGAGGCCTTTAATCCACTTGAACTTTAGTTTTGTGCAGGGTGAAAAGTGTGGATCTAATTGTATTTTTCTACATGTAGATATCCAGTTAGACCAGCACCATTTGTTGAAGATGCTATTTTTTTCCATTGAATGGTTTTGGCAATTTTGTCAAAAATCAGGTGTCCATAAGTGTGTGGGTTTATTTCTGGGTGTTCTATTCAATTCCATTGATCCACCAGTTGGTTTCTATGCCAGTAACATGCATTTTTAGTATTGTTGCTCTATAGTACAGCATGAGATCAAGGATAGAGATATCCTTGATATCCAGAAGATCTTTTATTGCAGAGGATTATTTTATCAATTCTGGATTTCTTGTTTTTCCATATGAAGTTGAGAATTTTTCTTTCAAGGTGTGTAAAGAATTGTGTTGGTAATTGGATGGAAATTACATTGAAGCTGTAGATTGCTTTTGGTAAGATAGCTATTTTTACTATATTAATCCTGCCAACCCATGAGCATAGGAGATCTTTCCATTTTCTGATATCTTCTTCTAATTCTTTCTTCAGAGAGTGGAAATTTTTTTCATACAAATTTTTGACTTGCTTGGTTAGGGTCACAGCAAGGTACTTTTTGTCCTTTGTGTCTACTGTGAAGGATATTGTTTCCCTAATTTCTTTCTCAACACTTTTGTCTTTTGTATACAGGAGAGCTACTGATTTTTTTTAGCTAATTTTGTATCTAACCATAGTCTGTAAGAGTAACAATAAATAAATGGGACCTCATGAAACTGAAAAGTTTCTGTAAAACAAAGGACACTGTCATCAAAACAAAATGACAGCCTACAGATTGGGAAAGGATCTTCACCAACTCTTTATCTGACAGAGGGCTATATCCAGTATGTATAAAGAACTCAAGAAGTTAACCAGCAACAAATCAAGTAATCCAATTAAAAAATGGGGAACAGAGCTAAACAGAGAATTCTCAATAAGGGAATATCGAATGGCCGAAAAAAACACTTAAAGAAATGCTGAAATCCTTAGTCATCAGGGAAATACAAATCAAAACGACCCTGAGATTTCACCTTACACCCATCAAAATGCCAAAAAATAAAAAATAAAAACTGAAGTGACAACACATACTAGATAGGTTATGGAGAAAGGGGAAATCTCCTCCACTGCTGGTGGGAATGTAACATTTTCGATCACTCTGGAAATCAATCTTGCGCTTTCTCAGATAATTAGAAATAGTGCTTCCTCAAGATCCAGGTATACCACTCCTGGGAATATTTCCAAAAGATGCTCAAGTGCACAGTAAGGACATTTGCTCAACCATGTTTGTAGCAGTTTTATTTGTAAGAGTCAGACGCTGGAAACAATTCAGGTGCCCCTCAGCTGAGGAATGGATATAGAAATTGTGGTACTTTTACACAATGGAATATTACTCCGCAATAAAAAAACAAGGAAATCATTAAATTTTCAGGTAAATGGTGGGAACTGGAGAGGCAGGGTGAGGTATCCCAGAAGCAGAAAGACACACAGGGTATATACTCACTTATAAGTGGATATTAGACATATAATATATAATATAGGATAAACCTACTAAAATCTGTACAGTTAAAGAAACTAATCATGATGGAGGACTCTGGCTAAAATGCTCAATCCCCACTCAGAAAGGCAAAGAGGATGAACATCAGAAGAAGGATAAAACAGGGAACAGGAAAGGAGCCTGCCACAGAGGAACTCTGAAAGACACTACATTGTAGAGTATCAAAGCAGGTGCTGAGACTTTTGGCCAAGCATTGGGCAGAGTGCAGAAATCTTATGAAAGAAGTGGGAAATAGTAAGACCTGGAGAGGATAGGAGCACTACAAGGAGAGCAACAAAACTAAAAAAATCTGGGCACAAGGGTCTTTTTTGAGACTCATACTCCAACCAAGTACCATGCATGGAGAGAACCTAGAACCCCTGCACAGATGTATCCCATGGCTGTTTAGTGCCCAAGTGGGTTACATAGTAATGGGAACAGGGACTCTCTCTGACATAAACTGATTGGCCTGCTCTTTGATCACCTCCCCCCTGAGGGGGGAGCAGCCTTACCAGGCCACAGAAGAAGAAAATACAGACAGTCCTGATGAGACTTGGTAGACTTAGATCAGAAGGAAGGAGAAGAGAACCTCCCCTATCAGTGGACTTGGGGAGGGGCATGCATGGAGAAGGGGGAGGGTGGGTGGGACTGGGAGGCGAGGAAGTAGGGAGCCACAGGGGGATACAATGTGAATGAAGTGTAATTAATAAAAATAAAAATAAAATTTAAAAAAGAAAATGTTGTTTGAAAAGTTGTAGCATTTTCAAAATGTGAAAGTTCATCTGAGGAAATTAATATCTTGGAATGCACTTTGCTGTTCTTTTTCATATTTAATGTTCTTATTATGCTCTTCATCACTTAAAACAGTTTGTAAATTTACATTATATAGATCACATTCCAAGTCCTTCTAGATCCCCTTCTCCTCTCTAATCACTCAACTTTAAATTCTTTCTCACCAGGACTGGCTACATGGTCTTTCTCTGAGGACTGATAAGCCTGCTTTCCCTCAGCTGGAAGTGATCAAAAAGCCAGCCACTGAGTCCATGTCAGAGACAGTCCCTGCTCCCCTTACTAGGGAACCCACTTGGAGACTGAGATGCCATGGGCTACATCTGAAAAGGAGGTCTAGTTCCTCTCCATGAATGTTCCTTGGTTAGAGCATAGGTCTCTGGAGGCCCCAGTGAGCTCAGATATTTTGGCTCTGTTGCAAGATAATGCAGCCAGTCCTGATGAGACCTAATAGGCTAGGGTCAGATAGTAGGGAAGGAGGACCTCCCCTATCAGTGGACTAGGGGAGGGGCATAGAAGGAGGAGAGGAAAGGAGAGTGGGACTGGGAGGAGATGAGGAAGGGAGCTACAGCCTTGATACTCAGTGAATACACTGTAATAAATAATATGTTAAAGAAAATAGATATATTCTCTCTCAGAAGCCGAAATCTCAATACAACATCTCCCCCTAAAACAAAATAAAATATCACCCCCCCAAAAAAGACCAAACTGATCATATAAAAGCACACAAAATATAATGAACTTTATACTTTTATATTGTCACAAGTGCTTATGTAAAACTTGGGGAGTAACTATATGTGCCTATAACCTCTGTGTAGTTGGGTGATATAGAATGAAGATTGCCAAGAGTTTTTGCAAATCCTAGCCAGGTCCAGTTTTAGTGAAAGACCTCGTCTGCAGAGAACTGGTGGATGGCAATAGCAAATGCCCTGTGTGACTCTTTGGCTTTTATGTGCACATGTGGCAACATTTACGTACACACTAACGTGTGTACGGTATAAAGAAACAACAACAGCAGACACACACGTACACACACATACACACACACAGAACACACAGTAGTCAGACACTAACCTCCCCCAAAAAATAGAATAAAGAAAAAGTTAAAGTTAAAATGTCCACAGAAAATTCTCAGAGCCTATATTTAAGTGAAAAGTAATGCTATTTGAAATAAATATTAAGTAAAATTTATGACACTTATATTAGTTTATATAATCAAGATCATCCTCAGAATTGCTACTGCTCCATGCCTTTTGCAGTTAAATGCAAAACTGAAGACTATTGTTGCTGTTGATGATGAAAATTTTCCCAATGGTTCAAGACATGATTGGCCTGGATTATGAACTTCTCTGAAACGCAGGTGTGTGCCAGCATTCAAACTCTGTTGGAGGTATTGAAAATATGACAGTTGATTCATGCAGTTACTCAAGTGGCCTAAGAATCCAAGGTTGAAATTGCACCTTGACAAGTGTCAGTTCTGAAATTTCTCATAAATCAGATGTGGCGGTGACTTCACAGCAGAGGCTGTGCCCTGTCCTTTTTTCTTCCTTTTGACATTTATTCTAATGTAAAAGATTTAGGACATTAAATATCTTTGGAATATTGAAGAATTTTGCATGCAGCTTGTCAACCACTGCTCAGTGTCATCAAACCTGAGTTAAATATCACTTGTGGTCAGTTCCAGAATTTTCTAACAAGCTTGATAAAGCCGATAAAGCTATGACATTGTCAGTGTCTCAAGTACCATGTCTCTTAATTTATCAGTGACAGAGTGATCAAACTTACAAGTTAATTAAAAATAAACATTACAAAATAAATAAAAATTTAGTCTTTAAATTTTGGGCTTGTTTAAAGACAAAATTTGAAGAATATGTGTTAAGACTATGTAGTATCATATTTAAGAAACTTTCAATGATTGTAGACAAACTACAATGCACAGACCCCAAGAAGATAAGTCTTATGGGCATCTTAGGCTTCATATTGTCTCAGTAGCTAGTGGCATGGGGGATATCTCTGACTATGTTGCCTGCTGTTTAATCACTTCCCCTGATGGGGCTTTCCTACCAGGCCACAGGTGAGAAAGACTAACTCATGTGAATGTATGAGCTGCAGTGTCTGGAGACTCCCCAGTTCCTCAGAATCTGAGAGACTGGATGAAGGAGGGACAGTGGAATTGGGAAGAACCTATGACTGAGAATTAAATTGAATTAATTAATAAAAAGTAAGCAAAAATGAATAAAACCATGTGACTTATTACCAAAGAATCTTTTTTTCTCATAGTAACTATTTTTATTATAATTTTTTTTATTTATTACAATTAATTCATTTTGTATCCCTCCTGTAACCCCACCCTTATTCCCTTCCAATCCCGCCTTCCCTCTCTCCCTCCCTCATTTCCTACCATGTCCCTTTCCAATATTCTGGATCTCATTTAAATCCACTATTGTAGTTTAAAGGTTTCAGTGCTGCTGATGAACTGTAGATCAACTAAGAGGTCAGTAACCTATCTGGCATAGTTAGATTCCAAAAGCTGGGTGCCTTTAACAGCTCTTGTTGAAAATATCTCCACTGTGGTCATTTCTGTGGGATAAGGCTGGTCAGATGGAGCTCTTTCTCTAAGGGAAACATCCTTAGATACATAAGAGAGGCAGCTGTGGCTTCCTGACCTCATATGGACACAGAACATTACTTATGTTGTGCTAAGGATAGAAAACTATCCTTAGAGGGATGATGGTGAAGATCATAATATAGAAAAGTGTTAGAGGTAGAAATTAATTGTGTGACCATCTTTGTCATGGTAGTCAGATGATTTTATAATTACTTCAAAGAACATGTACAAATAATTCCTTTTTAGAATATTCTTTCAGATACAGAGCCCTGTCACTAATTTGTGTACTATGGAGTGATCTTTTAGATAAGCCTTGAAATGGATTTATGTATACTCTATAATAAGTGTTAAGTACATTAGATTAAAGGTTAATTAGGTCATTAGGGGTTAGTTCTTCTGAATTAAAATATTAATACATACCACAGACAAGTGATACATTATCTATAGCAAGCCATAACAAACAATTTAAAACAATGTATATTAATAACAGCTAAACCTGTCTTGCATGTGTTTGGTTTATTATTACTTCCAGATTTAGAATTATAGTTCCTTTGAGATCTATGGATGGCTTCAAACCACGAGCATACTCCACCGAGACATTTTTCTGCTGAAAAATGGAAAGCCTCCATTGTCAAAGAGTTGATAGAGTGAACATTATAATCTATTTATGGATTTTCTGCTGGGACTGTCTCCTAATAAGGAAACATTTTTGGAAGCTTGCCTAATGAGAAATATATTAAGAACATAAAATACCTGAACCACCCTCTACCATCCCTGAAGTGATTAAATCCTAAGTGATTTAAAATAAATTCAAGCATAATGGGAAACTGTGTCAGAAGACAAAAGAGCTAGAACAGGTCCTGTGTTGTACTGCTATGAACGAATGTTTCTAAGACACTACTCTGACATCATGATTATCACACACCAACTCTTCTGCAGAAACCTTTAGTGAAAAGATAATCCTTTGCAAAAATAAAAGATATTCAAAGTGTGTTACAACCCCCTAGTCATTCATTCTAGGTTAGAATCCTGCCTAGAATTTAAAGCACAAATGTTTAAGAGTTCTCATAAACACTGTTCACTAAGTATGTAACTTTTCCAAATTACAATAACAAAGCAGCAGATTTTCCACATTTTCCTTTTTAACTAGTATGTGCTTAAAGCAATGTCTCTACCCAACTTTCTAAAAAACATACTAGTAATTCTAAATCCCACCTTTATTTGCCTTTTATAAAAGATTCTTCAACAGACCCTACTTTCTACTTTTTCTGTTTTTTTTCTCTCTTTATATAGTTAACCACTGAATTTATCAGTTTCTAAATAAGCAAATCATATTTGTGGAAAGCTAAATAAAAATATGTGTTGTTGAAACATATGATAAATTTTCCTTCACATACTTTTAAATACAGATTTATATTAAATTATTCTTGAAACTCAATGAAAATATAGACTATATATTATAAAAAGTTATATTTATAGTTAGTCTCTGCCCTATTGATATAACAATATACTGTATATTATTTCTTCCCATGTCATCTCTGAAACTTAGCTGGTCTGCCCACAGACTCCATTGTTATTAGTCTCTAGATTTAATGGGAAAGAGGAAAAAAAATACTCCATGTTAATAGTTGCTTCTGGACATCGAAAGATTGCACCAAAATAATGGCGAGGAGAGACTACATCTTTCAAATATTAAGCAGTATCTTGGGTTAAGCTAACTTGAAAGTAGATTCTGAGACATTACTATTTGTATATTTGAAGTATCCTGTGTGTCAATATCTAGACAGGAAGAGAAGGAGGTATGACTGATACATGGAAGTTGTGCAATGCTTTGTTGACAATGGCTACAAGTCCCTTAGCAGACCTGATGAGGCTAAAGTATCCCTACAATGTGCCTGCTACTGTGGCAGCTGTGAAGTCGTTAGGACCGTGCTCATGTCCTCGTGCTGTACACTGAAAAGCAATAGCCAGTGAATTGAACTTGCACCAAACATGAACATAAACTTGGACTATATATTTCTTTTCAATTGTGACAAAGTCCAAAGAAATATGATAGTTGCAATTTGTCACTTGATGGCATCTAGACCTGGATAAATGATTCATTCATACTTGACTGAGTATCTTCAGACTTACCTCAAAGTAACACAAGACAGGCAATACTTAGTAGAGCAGCAGAGGCTTTGATTAGGCCCAGAAAAGGAGCACAGAAAAAAATACAAATTTCCATCACCAGGGACAGCAGCCAGACTTTCTGTAAAGGGAATATTGAAACAGAAATAAAGATGGCATTATGCATGCCATGTGATCTTCAATTAAAAAAATACATACATAAGAAATATACAGTGAAATAACAAAACAGTATTAGTTCAACTGGAATTTTCCACTATGGACAATGTCTCACCTGGAGATAAACCCACCTGAGGAGAGAAATGGAGACTTCCACAACACATTACATGCAGAAATATATTATCTGTATTATTCTCTTGAGATCACTATATGTTGTTTGTCAGCCCCTAAATACAATGGCTTTAGTCCAGTCATAAAAGAAAAATTGATACAAACTTTATTACTCTTAAATCTTTTTAAATTTAGTATATAAGTTTATATTCATTGTACAATAAAATATTATATTATGGCATTTCTATGCATGCATCTAATACATTTTGATCATGTTTCCACCTCCTTGTATTTCTTGGAGAAAATAAAAATATTTATGCCCACTTAAAAATGTTGAGTGTGTGCGTGTGTGTATGTGTTTTAATTGTGCTGGTACAATTATTGAAACACTATTGACAATACTCTGAACTGGAAACAACCACTGACAAACGAATAAAGAGAAGATAGTACACGCACAACAGAATGCTATTTCATCATAAAAAGATTTATGCCCTCTCATCTGTGACAATAGGAGATTATTATATTCAGCCAAGCACAGAAAATTAAATACCACATCTGTCACTCAGATGCAGGGGCTTGAGATACTGGTCATAGGCACAAAAGTAGAATGATGGTAACGAGAAAGTAGGAATAGTGGGGTAGAAAGATGGTGGTGGGTAGGGGGTGTGACCAATGGGTATTAAGCTTCAGGTAGAGAAGAAAGTAGTTCCGGTGTGCCTCTGATGGGAGGGGGGTGACTCAGTATTAGGAAAGCTAGCAAAATGATTTTAATCATAAAGGATGACAAAGATTTGCAAAGATAGAGGTATTTAGGCTGATTTAAACATTGCAATAACACATTATTCAGTTATATAAATTCTTTTTGTTTTATGCATCAAATAAAATTTAACTTGTAAAAGAGCTTAACAAGCAGAGCATATGTTGTTCATATAGTATTTCTCTTCAAGAATCTTTTGACAGGACTCTTTTGGCCTCTATTTTTCTAGGAAGGCAAGTAGCTGCCAACCTCTTAGATTCTCCCCGTGATGCTAAATGGGAGATTGGTGTCTGCTGGTTCACAAAAGCCCATCTTCACCTAACTCCCCTGTCTCTGGGACCGTGCTACTATAAGGCTTCAATTATGGTCCCACCCGATTCTCAAGACTGTGCTGTCCACCGTGTTTTACTCTGAACATGTACAGCCTAAGGATGGATCTGAATCTTCAACAGTTTTATTTTCCATTTTCCCAGTCGCTAAGACATCTTTTTGTGATAATACGGTTAAACACCTGATCGAGTTTTACCCCGTTGCTACTTTTCTTACTTTGGGTTTATGAACACAGTCCCTGAGTCTGTTAAGGATCATCTAATCCTTCACTCTAGTCACACTAGCTGTGTGGGTTGCTCAAGTTACATGATATTTTCCTATTTTACTTACTCTGTGTCTATAGTGTAAAAAATAGAAGACATCTAATAAGGATATTATAATCTCAGTAGACTAACAACACTTTCAAGCTTATCTAGTGAGTAATGAGATGCTACTACAGCTACTACGGTGAATACTAATACTATGACCACAACTACTGCTATTGCTTTACTACTGATATGTTTCTCAGGCCTTTCAATTAGATCTGTGAATCAGAGGTTTCAACAGAGAAGTCGTAGTGAGAACTTTCTTCACGCTAATCCCATGTGCTCAAACAGTTCAGCCATATTTTTTTAATCCCATCAAAAGATGGGATTAAAGATAAGATTAAACAAAACTGTTTATCTTAACACCAAACAAAAAGGCTTGCTTTACTTTTGATGAGACTGGTAAATTTTTTTTTTAATTTTATTTATATATTTATTTATTGAAATTTATTCACTATGTATCCCTGCTGCAGGCCCCTCTGTCGTCTGCTTCCAGTCCCAAACACCCTCCTTCTTCTTCCCCTATGCCCTTTCCTAGTCCCCTGATAGGGGAGGTCCTCCTCCTCTTCCATCTGACCCTAGCTTATCAGGTCTCATGAAATCTGGTTGCATAGTCTTCCTCTATGGCCTGGAAAGGCTGAACCCCCAGGGAGAGAGCCAGCCACTGATCATGTCAGAGACGGCCCTGTACCCCTTATCAGGAAACCCACCTGGAAACTGAGCAGTTTGTGGGTTTCCTTGAACAGGTGTCTAGGTCGTCTCCATGCATGGTCTTCAGTTGGAGTATTGGTGTCTGCAGGGACCCCTGGGCCCAGTATTTTGGCTCTATTGTTGTGGAGCTCCTGTCTCCTCCAGGTTTTTCTATCTCTGTTTCTTCTTCCGTGAGGATTCCAGCACTCTGCCCAAAGTTTGGCTATGATTCTCAGTATCTCCTTCAATACCCTAGTAGGTAGTCTTTCAGAGGTCTTCTGTGGAAGGCTCCTGTCCTGTTTCTTGTTCTTTCCCACTTCCGATGTCTTTTCTGTTAGCCCTTCTGAATGACTGTTCAGCATCTTCCCTAGGGTCTTCCTTCTTTTTTAGCTTCTTTAGGACTATGCATGATTTAATACAAAAAATTACCAATAAAAATATTTATGATATTTAAAGACTATTATATGAAGCATAAATTTAGATGTTTATCATTAAAACAGAAGAAAAGATATCATTTTGACTAAAAGTTCAGTCATTATCAAAATATTGATTTAATAGTAATATATACACATAATTTATATTCTGCAGTTCAAAGTGATATGAGCATTACCGCAATGAAATGGCCACAAATAGAAAAAAATATTAGTTTATATTTCTGCAAATATTGTATAAAATTATTCAACTGTACTACTTCTGATTAACTAGTTTAAAAATATTGCCAAGTATATATAGAAGAGTAATAAAGTCTTTCTGGATATAAAATACGACTTATCTTGATGCATTATAATATAACTTAGAGAAAATTGTATTATAAATTCAAATCAGAAGGTATTATCATTCAGTTTTTATGTGGCTTGGAATAATGTATCTCCCTAGAAGAAGGTCAAGTTAATTTTTAATTTTAGGAATCTGTGTAGTAGTGTTTAGGCATATTTAACTCAACATCCTTTTCTGTGTAAGTTTTCAATAGCTAATCTTTTAATTAACAATGTTAAAATTTCCCGGGCAATTTTTTTTTTTTCATTTATCTTCCTACTCAGATGATAATATGGGAATTTTAAAAGATATGAGTTAGGAATTTGTTATGTCTATAATATGCTTTATTAAGAAATAAGTTATTTTTTCACACTCCATTAAGGAATACAAGGGATATCTACTGATAACAGATAATTATATCACTTAATAATTCTTTTTGCCCCTGGCTACATCTGCATTCTTTTCTTCCTTTCAAACATTATGCAAAAATACATAAAAACAATTGGTAAATGGAAAGATAAGTGAAATTAGATATACCTTTTAGTTTGTTCATCATAAGAATAAAATATAATAAAACTAGGTTCATTTATTTTAAATAATAATTTTAATCATATTTTTTGATATACAAAGACTGGATTTTTAATAGGATAAATGTGGGTGTATGAAAATCTGTAGGAATAATGAGCAAGTAGACATAATTTCTGTGTTTCTATGAATAAAAATGACCATTTTCTTATTAGTTTAAATAGCTAAAATAACTTACTATTTTCAATTTTTAATGAAATGTTGTCTTTTCATCTGGGTTATTGGAAAGAATATACAGTAATAATTAAGATAATTTTGACCATAAAATTAAAATTAATCTTCATGTTCACATATTTATAAATGTTGAATGGCATTAGATACTAAAAAAAAAAAAAAAAACTGGGCATTCAAATGTGATTGAATAAAAGCTTCCACTGCTCATTTTTAGTAAGTGCTAAAAATCTCGAGTATTTTTACCAATATTCTGTACATAGTTTTATTAAAAAAAAGTAGGTCTATGCAAAACCCTATTTGGACTCAGTAAGCTACTTAATTTTAAATAACAGCAACTAAAATAATAAATGAAATATGAGATTGGAAGTGAGGTATGACTTAATGGATAGGAACAAAAGAGATGGGGAAGGACACTTCATTCTCATCAAAGGAAAAAACCACCACGAGGACATCACTATCCTGAACATCTATGCCCCAAGCACAAGGGTACCTGATTTGTAAAAGAAACATCAAAGCTTAAATCACACATCAATTGCAACACATTAAGAATGGGAGACTTCCAGGCGGGGCAAGATGGCGGCGCCAGGAGGACTCTCATTCTGAGCAGCAGCAGCAGGATCAGCACAGTGACCAGCAATCAGCACTCAGCACTCGTGGCCATAAAACACAGTCATTGTGTTTTCCAGGTGAGAGGATACCCCACGGTGGGGGATTCAATCAGCTTTTAACTCACCCAGCTAAACCGTAGAAGAGATCCCGGTTCCGCCAGACTCTTGGCTGCCGGCCGCTAGCCCCAGCCCCAGCCCAGAGCCACAAGCCAGTGTCTCTGGTCATGGTCCCAGACTGAACTGTGCACACCACACTATAAGAGACTGGAATTTTCAGTCGAGAGATAACCCCACGGTACAGGAAACGATTGGGACCGACCTTAGGTCACCCAGATATCCCCTGGAAAAGACTCGGTTTCCACGTTCCATGGGTGCCACAGGAGCCAGCCAGGAGCCACAGCCGGGGACCCAGGCTCTGGCACAGAGCCCTGCCTGTCTGCACGCCTGATTCGCCGCCTGAGATAGAACTGTAGGCACCAGGGCACCAGAGAATGAGTTTCACTATCTGGTGCAAACACACAGGGAGGGAAACAGCTGGTCTGATCTCAGAGCACTCAGCCGACACCCCCACCCCGAAAAGGTCTTGGGAAAATTACCCAGTTTAGGCAGACACCCAGTCTCCCAAAGGCTGGAAAGTCAGACACAGGCAGTTTCTGCACACCAGACAGCTGGCGGAGACTGAGCCGCCATCACTCAGCTGTGCTCCAGACACAGGCAGTTTCTGTGGCCAGCCGCTGGCAGAGACTGAGAGGTATGCACCAGGGCAAAAAAAGAGAATGAGAGTCCCTGTCTCCAGAGAATCCACAGGGAAGGAAGGAAACTGTACTGACTTAAATCACCCAATCCTTCCCTGGAAAAACACTAGCAGACCAGAGGGGCCAAGCCGCCATCACTCAGCTGTGCTCCAGACACAGGCACAAACAGTTGCTGCGTGCCAGATTTTCAACTGGTTCACAGCAGCTGATCATTAAATTTACAGCAAGAAACCCAGAAAGAGGACAGCTGTCCTCAGGACTTCCCTGGGTGAGAGGAGAACCCTCTCGACTAACAAAGAAAACAGTTACCATTCAGGTCTCTATCACTGAGGTGAGCAGCAGCAACTCCTGAAAAAACGCCAGCCATCCAGGGACTACACCCAAAAAGCTGAGAAGATATCCTTCAGGAAAAACTAGCTTTCTGCAAAGGGGAAGATTCTTTCCAGGAACCACCAGAAAATAACCCCAAACACCTAAGATAGCACAATGGGTAGAGGCCAGCGTAAAAGCTCAAGCAACAAAAGACCGAGCAATATGGCATCTCCAGAACTCAGTTACCCAGGGGCAAGTAGCCCTGGACACCCCAGCATAACTGAAATCCAAGAAGATGACCTAACAACTATGCTCATGAATATGATAACAGAGGAAACAAATAAGATACGCAAAGACATAGAGGAAGAAAAACTCAAACAGAACATTACCATCCATAAAGAAATAGAGGAAGCTGCAGCCAAACAGTTTATGGCCTTTAGAAAAGAAATGCTTAAAGCACTGAATGAAATAAAAGAAACAGAGTTGAAGGAACTAAAAGAAAAACAGGAAAGTACAATCAGACAGGTGAAGGAAGTACACAAAACAACTCAAGACCTGAAGATAGAAATGGAAAAATTAAAGAAAACACAAATGGAGGAAATAATGGAGAAGAATAATCTGGGGAAGAAAACAGGAACTACAGAGGTAAGCATAACCAACAGACTACAAGAG
Source organism: Psammomys obesus (assembly GCF_907164565.1). Classification (NCBI taxonomy): domain Eukaryota; kingdom Metazoa; phylum Chordata; class Mammalia; order Rodentia; family Muridae; genus Psammomys; species Psammomys obesus. Next base: position 40,496,877 of record NW_026596073.1, on the reverse strand, counting down.
ATGGAAGAAAGAATCTCAGGTGTAGAAGATACAATGGAAGGAATCGATATATCTGTCAAAGAAAATGTTAAATCCAAAAAATTCCTGACACAGACCGTCCAAGAAATCCAAGACAATATGAAAAGACAAAACCTAAGAATAATAGGTATAGGGGAAAAAGAAGACTCCATTCTCCAAGGCCCAGAAATTATTTTCAACAAAATCATTGAAGAAAATTTCCCCCCAAAATTAGCTTCTTTCAAGTAAACACAGGAAACTATTAACCTTACTACAGTAAAGCAAAAGGCAACCAAGCACACAACCTGATGACCACAGCCAACATCAAAATCAAGGGATCTAACAGCCACTGGTCATTAATCTCTTTCAACATCAATGGACTCAACTCTCCAATAAAAAGACACAGATTAACAGAATGAATACATAAATAAAACCCAACAATCTGTTGCATACAAGAAACACACCTAAGTCACAAAGATAGACATTACCTGAGGGTAAAGGGTTGGAAGACAACTTTCCAAGCAAACAGACCCAAGAAGCAAGCAGGAGTAGCCATTCTAATATCTGATAAAATAGACTTTCATCCAAAATTAATAAAAAGAGATGAGGAAGGACACTTCATACTCATCAAGGGAAAATTCCACCAGGAAGACATCACAATCCTGAACATCTATGCCCCAAATACAAGAAAACCCACATTTCTAAAAGAAACATTGATAAAATTTAAACCACATATAGATCCCCACACATTAATAGTGGGAGACTTCAACACCCCACTCTCAACAAAGGACAGATCAACAAAACAGAAATTAAACAAAGAAACAATGTCTCTGACAGAGGTCATGAATCAAATGGACCTAACAGACATTTACAGAATTTTACACCCAAACACAAAAGAATTTACCTTGTTCTCAGTACCTCATGGAACCTTCTCCAAAATAGACCATATAGTTGGTCACAAAGCAAGCCTCAACAGATAAAAGAAGATTGAAATAATCCCTTGTATCTTGTCTGATTACCATGGAATAAAGCTGGACCTCAACAATAATAGAAACAGCAAAAAGACTACACACACTTGGAAACTTAACAACTTGTTACTAAATGACAGCTGGGTCAGGGAAGAAATAAAGAAAGAAATTAAAGACTTTCTAGAAATCAATGAAAATGAAGACACAACATACCCAAACTTGTGGGACACAATGAAAGCAGTGCTAAGAGGAAAGTTCATAGCACTAAGTGCCTTCAAGAAGAGATTTGAGACAGCTCATTCAAGCAACATTATGGCTCACTTAAAAACCCTAGAAAAAGAAGAAGCAGACACACCAAGAAGGAGTAGAAGGCTGGAAATAATCAAACTCAGGGCTGAAATCAATCAATTGGAAACAAATAAAACAATTCAAAGAATCAATGAAACCAAGAGCTGGTTCTTTGAGAAAATCAACAAGATCGACAAACCCTTAGCCAAGCTAACTAAAAGGCAGAGAGACACCACCCAAATCAACAAAATCAGAAATGAAAAAGGGGACATAACTACAGACACTGAGAAAACCCAAACAATCATTAGGACTTACTTCAAAAGTCTATATGCCACAAAATTTGAAAATCTAAATGAAATGGACAATTTTCTTGATCGATTTGATTTACCAAAGCTGAATCAGGACCAAGTAAATCAACTAAATACTCCTATATCCCCCAAAGAAATAGAAGCTGTCATCAAAAGTCTCCCATCCAAAAAAAAGCCCAGGATCAGATGCCTTCAATGCAGAATTCTACCAGACCTTCAAAGAAGACCTAACACCAATTCTCTTCAAACTATTCCACAAAATAGAAACAGAAGGAACATTACCAAACTCATTCTATGAAGCCACAGTCACCTTGGTACCTAAACCTCACAAAGACTCAACAAAGAAAGAGAATTTCAGGCCAATTTTCCTTATGAACTTCGATGCAAAAATATTTAACAAAATACTTGCAAACCAAATCCAAGAACACATCAAAGATATTATGCACTATGACCAAGTAGGCTTCATCCCAGGTATGCAGGGGTAGTTCAATATACAGAAATCCATCAATGTGATCCACCATATTAACAAACTGAAAGAAAAAAACCACATGACAATCTCCCTAGCTGTTGAAAAAGCATTTGACAAAATCCAACATCCATTCATGTTTAAAGTATTGGAGCGATCAGGGATACAAGGCACATATCTAAACATAGTAAAGGCGATATACATCAAGCCTATAGCCAACATCAAACTAAACTGAGAGAAACTTAAAGCAATCCCACTAAAATCAGTGACAAGACAAGGATGCCCATTCTCCCCATATCTCTTCAACAAAGTGCTAGACTTCCTTGCTAGAGCAATAAGACAGTTGAAGGAGATCAAGTGGATACAATTTGGAAAAGAAGAAGTCAAATTATCACTATTTGCAGATGATGTGATAGTATAAGTGAGTGACCCCAAAAACTCCACCAGGAAACACCTACAGCTGATAAACACCTTCAGCAAAGTGGCTGGATACAAAATTAACTCAAAAAAATCAGTAGCCCTCCTGTATAAAAAAGAGAAAAGGGCTGAAAAAGAAATTAGAAAAACAACACCCTTCACAATAGTCACAAATGACATAAGGTACCTCAGAGTAACCCTAACCAAGGAAGTCAAAGACTTGTATGAAAAAAATTTCAAGTCTCTGAAGAAAGAATTAGAAGAACATATGAGAAGATGGAGAGATCTCCCATGCTCATGGCTTGGCAGGATTAACATAGTAAAAATGGCCATTTTACCAAAAGCAATTCAATGCAATTCCCATCAAATTACCAACACAATTCTTTACAGATGTGGAAAGAAAAATTTTCAACTTCATATGGAATAACAAGAAACCCAGAATTGCTAGAACAATCCTCTACAATAAAAGATCTTCTGGAGGTATCTCCATCCCTGATCTTAAATTGTACTATAGAGCAACAGTTATAAAAACTGCATGGTACTGGCATAGAAACAGAATGGTGGATCAATGGAATCGAACAGAAGACCCAGAAATAAACCCACACACTTATGGACACCTGATCTTTGACAAAGATGCCAAAACCATACAATGGAAAAAATATAGTAACTTCAACAAATGGTGCTGGTCCAACTGGATGTCTACATGTAGAAAAATGAAAATAGATCCATACTTATCACCCTGCACAAAACTGAAGTCCAAGTGGATCAAAGACCTCAACATAAAACCAGACACATTAAATCAGCTAGAAAAAAAGGTGGGAAATATTCTAGAACTCATTGGTACAGGAGAAAACTTCCTGAACAGAACAGCAACGGTACAGGTTCTAAGAGCAACAATCAATAAATGGGACCTCATGAAACTGAAAAGCTTCTTTGAAGCAAAGGACACTGTCATCAAAACAAAACGACTGCCTACAGATTGGGAAAGAATCTTCACCAATCCTTTATCTGACAGAGGACATATATCCAGTATATATAAAGAACTGAACAAGCTGAAAAGCAGCAAACCAAGTAATCCACTTAAAAAATGGGGAACAGAGCTAAACAGAGAATTCTCAATAGAGCAATTTCGAATGACAGAGAAGCACTTAAAGAAATGCTCAACCTCATTAGCCATTAGGGAAATGCAAATCAAAACAACCCTGAGATTTTACCTTACACCCATGAGAATGGCCAAGATGAAAAACTCAAGGGACAACACATGCTGGAGAGGTTGTGGAGAAAGGGGAACCCTTCTCCACTGCTGGTGGGAATGTAAACTTGTACAACCACTCTGGAAACCAATCTGGCGCTTTCTCAGACTACTAGGCATAGCGCTTCCTCAAGATCCAGCCATACCACTCCTAGGCATATATCCAAAAGAGGCTCAAGTACACAATAAAGACATTTGCTCAACCATGTTTGTAGCAGCTTTATTTGTAATAGCCAGAAGCTGGAAACAACCCAGATGCCCCTCAACTGAAGAATGGATGCAGAAACTGTGGTACATCTATATAATGGAGTATTACTCAGCAATGAAAAATAAGGAAATCATGAAATTTGCAGGTAAATGGTGGGACCTGGAAAGGATCATCCTGAGTGAGTTTTTCCAGAAGCAAAAAGACACACACAGTATATATCACTCATATAGACATACAACGTAGGACAAACCCACTAAAATCTATGCATCTAAAGAAACGAAGCAAGAGAGAGGACCCTAACTAAAATGTTCAATCCCCACCTGAAAGGCAAAGAGAATGGACATCAGAAGAAGAAGAAAACAGGAAACAAACTAGGAACCTATCACAGAGGGCCTCTGAAAGCCAGAAGAAGAAAACAGGATACAACCTAGGAAACTGCCACAGAGGGCATCTGAGAGCCTCTGCCTTGCAGACTATCAAAGCAGATCCTGAGCCTGATGGCCAACTGTTGGGCAGAGTGAATGGAATTTTATGTAAGAAGTGGGAAATAGTAAGAGCTGGAGAGTACAGGAACTCCACAAGGAGAGCAACAGAACAAGAAAATTTGAACACAGGGAACTTCCCAGAGACTCATACTCCAACTAAGGACTATTCATGGAGATAACCTAGAACCCCTGCACAGATGTAGCCCATGGCAGGTCAGTGTCCAAGTGGGTTACCTAGTAATGGGAAGAGGGACTGCCTCTGACATAATCTGATTGACCTGCTATTTGATCACCTCCCCCTGAGGGGGAAGCAGCCCTACCAGGCCACAGAAGAGGACAATGCAGCCACTTTTGAGGAGAACTGATAGACTAAGATGAGAAAGGAGAGGAGAACCTCCCCTATCAGTGGACTTGGGGAGGGGCATGCATGCAGAAAGGGGAGGCAGGGTAGGATCAGGAGGGGAGAAGGGAGGGGCTTATGGGGTGATGCAAAATGAATAAAGTGTAATTAATAAAACCTTTAAAAAAGTTAAAAAAAAAGAATGGGAGACTTCAATACCACATTCTCACCAAGGGACAGATCATTGATATAGAAGTAAACAGTGAAATAATGAACCTTAAAGCAGTCATGAATCAAATGTACCCAATAGACGACTACAGAATATAACTTCTTAGCACCTCCAGGAACCTTCTTCAGAGTTGACAATATAGTCAGACACAAAGCAAGCCTAAACAAATATAAGAAGATTGAAATAACCCCTTGTATCCTGTCATACTACCATCGTCTAAAACCAGACCCTAAAAATAACAGAAATAGCAAAAACCTACGCAAGAATGGAAACTCAATGACTTTCTATTCAGAAACAACTGGGTCAAGAATGAAATTAAAGACTTCCTAGAATTCTGTAAAAATTAAGGCTCAATATATTCAAACTTATGAGACAAAATGAAAACAGTGATGAGAGGAAATTTCATAGCACTAAGCACCTTCTTAAAGAAATTCAAGACATCTCGTGCAAGCAGCTTAACTACACACCTGGAAGCCCTAGATAAACAAGCAGACACACCCACGAGCAGCAGACAGCTGGACATAATTAAACTCGGGGCTGACATCAATAAATTATAAACAAAGAACACAATTCAAAGAATCAATGAAACCCAGAGCTGGCTCTTTGAGAAAATCAACAAGATACACAAACCCATAGCCAAATTAGCTAAAGGCAGAGAGACACTATCCTAATCAACAAAATCACAAATAAAAATGGGAAATAACAGCAGACACTGAGGAAATCCATAGAATCATTAGGTCTTACTTTAAAAAAATCTATATGTGGGTAAGATAGAAGGGGAGAAGGACCTTCCCTCTCAGTGGACTAGGAGAAAAGCAAGGGGGAAAAGGGGGAGAGAGGGTGGTATTGGAAGAAATGAGGGAGGGACACAGCTAGGATGCAAATTGAATGAATTTTAATAAATGATAATAATAAAAAAGAAAAAATCTATATAGAATAAAATTTGAAAATCAAAATGAAATGGACTATTTTCTTGATAGATTCCACTTACCAAAACTGAAACAAGATCAGGAAAACAAATTAAATAGTCCTAATATTCCCAAAGAAAATAAAAGCAGTCATCAAAAAATCTCCCACCCTTGTGCTCTTCCCCCCTCCCACCAAAAAAACAAGGGCCAGATAGCTTTAGCACAGAATTCTACAAGACCTTCAACGAAGATGAAATATCAATATTCTTCAAACTCTTCCACAAAATAGAAACAGAAGGAATATTACTAAATTCATTCTTTGAGGCCACACTCACTTTGTTATGTAAACCACACAAAGAAACAACAAAAGAGAACTTCAGATCAATTTCCCTCATGAACAGTGACCAAAAATAATCAAAAAAAATACTTGCAAATCTATCCAAGAACAAATCAGATATCATCCACCATGATCAAGTAGGCTTAATCCCAGGCATACAGGAGTGGTTTAATATGTGGAAATCCATAAATGTAATTCACCATATAAAGAAACTGAAGGAAGAAAGAAAACATATGATCATCCTCTTAGATGTTGAAAAAACATTTGACAAAATCTAACACCTGTTCATGTTGAAAGTCTTGGAGAGATCACAGATACAAGGCACATACCCAAACATAGTGGAGACAATATACACCAAGTCTATAGCCAACATCAAACTAAATGGTTAGAAACTTAAATCAATTCCATTGAAATCAGGGAGAAGGCAAGGCTGCCCACTCTCTCCATATCTTTTTAACTAAAAAAGATCAAGCTGTTACAAATTGGAAAGGGAACAGTCAAAGTATCACTATTCACAGATGAAATGATAGTATATATGAGTGACTCCAAAAAGTCTAGCAGGGAATTTCTACAAATAATAAACACCTTCAGCAAGACAGCTGGATACAAAATTAATTTAAAAAAAAATCATTAGACCTCTGTATACAAAAGGAAATCAGGCATAGAAAAAAATTGGAGAAACAAAGCAATTCACAATAGGCACAAAAAATATATATCTTGGTATAACTCTCACCAAGCAAGTGAAAGACTTGTATGAAAAACAATTCAAGTCCGAAAAAAAGGAACTGAAGAAAATATCAGAAGCTAGAAAGATCTCCCATGCTCATGGCTGGGTTAGATTAACCTAATAAAATGGCCACCCTACCAAAAGCAATCCAAAGATTCAATGCAATTCCCATCAAAATACCAACACAATTCTTTAAAGAACATGAAACAATAATTCTCAACTTCATATGGGAAAACAAAAACCCAGAATAGCAAAAAAAAAAAAAAATTAAAATTAATAAATAAATTCTGTACAATAAAAGATGTTCTGGAGATATCACTATCTTCGATCTCAAGCTGTACTATAGAGGAAGAGTAATAGAACCGGCATGGTCCTGGCATAGAAACAGACTGATGGAAAATGGAATTGAATTGAAGATCCAGAAATAAACCCGCACACCTACAAACACAAAAATCATACTATAAGAAAAAGATAGCATCTTCAACAAATTGTGTTTCTCTAACTGAGTGTCTACATGTAGAAAAATTCAAATAGATACATATTTATCACTTTCTACTAAGTAAAGTCCAAGTGGATCAAAGACCTCAACATAAAATCAGACACACTAAATATGTCAGAAGAAAAAGTGGAGAAAAATCTTGAACCCATTGGCACAGGAGACAACTTCCTGAACAAAACACCAACAGCACAGGCTCTAAGATCAACAATAAATAAATGGGACTTCCTGAAACTGAAAAGTTTTGTTAAGCAAAGAACACTGTCAACAGAACAAAACAACAAACTAGAGACTGGAAGAGAGTCTTATAGAAGGAAGAGCAGGTAGAAGGACCTGGAGAGGGCAGAAGCTCCACAGGGAGACCAACAAAGCCAAAAGATATGGGCCCGTGGGTTTGCTGATTGCATCAACCAAGGACCATTCGTGGAGAACACAAAAACCAAAACCAAAAACCAAAACCAAACAAACAAAAAACAATTTAAAAAAAAGGTACAGATCTAAACAGACACTTCTAGATAGAGGAACATCTAATGACCAAGAAGCATTACAATGCAGCCAGTCCTGATGAGACCTGATAGACTAGGGTCAGATGGAAGGGGAGGAGGACTGCCCCTATCAGTGGACTGTGTAAGGGGCATAGGAGAAAAAGAGAGAGGGAAAGGGGTATTGGGAGAGAATGAGAGTGGGGGCTACAGCTGGTATACAAAGTAAATAAACTGTAAGTAATAAGAAATCAATTAATTCAAAAAAGAAATGTTAAACATAATTAGTCATAAGGGAAAAGCAAATCAAAACTACTCTGAGATTCCATCTTAAACCTGTCAGAATGGCTAAGATCAAAATCTCAAGCAACAGTTTATACTGTTGAGAAGGTGGAGCAACAGGAACACCCTACTTTGCTGGTGGGAGTGCAAACTTGTACAACCACTCTAGGAATGAATCTCTAGGTTTCTCAGAAAATTGGGAACAGCTCAACTTCCAGGCACAGCTATACTAATTCTGGTCATATAGCAAAATGTAGCTCCATCATACAGAAGGACACTTGCTTAACTATGTTCACGGGATTTGTATTTGCAATAGCTAGAATGTAGACGCAACCGAGATGTACCTCCACCAAAGAATGGATCCAAGAAATGTGGTACATTTGCACAATAGAGTATTTATTCAGCTACTAAAAATAGAGACATCATGAAATTGCAAGCAAATGGATGGAACTTAAAAAGACCATCCTCAGTAAGGTAATACAGACCCAGAAAGAGAAACATAGTATGCACTCACTTATAAATGGATATTAGTCTTAAAGTACAGGGTAACCATGCCAAAAAACACAGACCCAAAGAAGCTAATTAAAAAGGAAAGCCCAAGTTTGGAAGCATAAATCTCACAGAGAAGAGGAAATAGATTAGACATCAGGGGTGGTTTGAGGGAGGGATTCACATTAAGGATGGCATGGGGTTGAGAAAAGGAGAGATCATTTGGGGAAGAGAGGATAGAAGGAAAGAGTATTGGGAGAGACAACTGGAATGTGGGGAGGGGACATCTCTGGGATTAGCTAGAAATCTAGGACAATGGAAACGCCTAGGAATCTATTAGGGTGATCCCAGCTAAGACTCCTACTAATGGGTGACAGGGTACCTGAACCTGCCATCTCCTGTAATCAGGCAAGACTTTCAATGCAGACTATCATCAGACTAAAGCTGGACAAAGACCACAAGAATATCCTGAAGAGGAAAACCAAGTCTTGACAGGTAGGAAAGTAGAAGGCAAATAGAAGGAAGAAACAATTTTGAAGATGCAGGAGTAGAAGCCTCTCGTACAAAACCTTTACTAAAGACTATTTCAGTAAAAAAATAAAATAAAAATAGCATAGATTAAGAATACTAAACACTTGAGTAACTCAACAGCAAGATCCCTCAGTCATATCGCTAAATATATAATTTAATTTGCTTTTTTTTTTTTTACATGTGCTAGCCTCAACTTGTATTTGTCTCAATGAAAGCTAGAGGGAAAAGTTCAATGCAAGCATCTAAATGATCGAGCTACAGAAAATTAAAATTCTTGACAATATTTATTTGACTTTCACAAGTTTCCAAAAGTTTTCATGTAGCTTAGCTTTTTACTAGAGCAACTTGAGACGGGTCAGTTCCTCGTTCCCTGCACATTCTAAAAGGCATATGAAGACCGTATTTAGCAACATATTTTTGAAAAGTTCTTAAAAACATAATCATGTAGGGAGAGTAGGAGTTGTAACTTCATAGCACAAAAAGAGAGTTTTATCAAAGTCCTTTTGAGCATATGCTGGGTTTGGTATGTGATGGCCAGATATAACACTTTGTTGGAAAAAAAACATCTTTGTAGGAAACTGCAAGTTTGAAGAATGTAATTTTCTGGCTGGAGGAATAAACACCTAATTTCCAGACAACCCTATTGATTAAGTTCTAAATGCCTGCTACCAAAGATGTCTGTTTTTCTTTCCTTCCCCTTCTTTCCAAGGCTCAGAAATCATTGAAAAATGGTGGCTGAGTTCCATGTCAGAGACAGGCCTTGCTCCCATTACTAGGGAACCCATTTGGAGGCTGAGCTGCCATGGACTACATCTGTGCATGGGTTCTAGGTTATCTCCATGCATGGTCCTTGGTTGGAGTATCAGTATCAGAAAAGACTCCTGGGATCAGATTTATTGGTTCTGTTGCTCTCCTTTTGGAGCTCCTGTCCCCTCTAGGTCTTTCTATTTCCCCTTTCTTTCATTAGATTCCCTGCACTCTGCCCAAAGTTTGGCTATGAACTTCAGCATCTGCTTTAATACCCTGCTAAGTAGAGTCAGAGGCCCTCTGTGGCAGGCTCCTGTCCTGTTCCCTGGTTTTTCCGTCTTTCATTGTTTGACCCCTTTGCCTTTCTGAGTGAGGATTCATCATCTTACCCAGAGTCCTCTTTTGTTTAGCTTATTTAGGTATGCAGATTTTATTATGTTTATCCTATCTTTTAGGTCTAATATCCACTTTAAGTGAGTATATACTGTGTGTATCTTTCTGCATTTGGAATACTTCCCTCAGGATGATCTTTTCTAGATCCCACCATTTGCCTACAAATTTCATAATTTCCTTGTTTTGAATTGCTGAATAGTATTCCATTGTGTAAATGTATCACAATTTCTGTATCCTTTCCTCCATTGAGGGACATCTGTGTTGTTTCCAGATTCTGGCTATTATGAATAAAGCTGCCATGAAAATGGTTGAGCCAATGTCCTTGTTTTGTGTATCTTTCTGCTTTTGGGATACCTCAACCAGAATGATATAAAAAGTGAGTAAACTATAACAAATAAATATTTTTAAAAAAGGACAAAGGGGGCTGAATGACTATAAGAGCCAGAAAGAGTGAATATTTAAAAGGACATGTTGTTTCTGAACACACGAAATAAAATGTTTGTATATATAAACTCAAAATGACTGGGCCAGTATGTTCAGAACCTGTATAAGTTCAAGTCAGACAAAATTCCAGCATGGAAAGAGCTACTGTAGTTAAACAGCTATTGGCAAACTGCCATTGCTGTTAGATGGAGAGGCCATTTTCATTATTATTGTTATTACTATTAATATTATTATTTATATTCACTTTGTGTCCCAGTTGTAGCCCCCTTTCTCATGTTCTCATGTTCCTACCCTCTCTCTCCTTCTTGCATCCATTTTCCTTAGTCAACTGATAGGGAAAGTCCTTCTCCACTACTGTCTGACCCTAGCTAACAGGTCCCATATAGGACTGCCTGGATCCTCTTCTGTGACCTGGCTGGATTGCCCCACTGTGGAGAAGTGATCAAGTATGGTAACTTATATGCTACCATCCCCCCACAGAAGACCATGTATCCAAGATAATATCAGCATGACAAGCTGAACTTGAAGAAAAAAATAAAAAGACACAAATTTGTATGGATGGATCTGGGAGGAGGACTTAGGTTCTGTGGAAAATGCTAAAATACACTGTATGAACAAGCACTATCTCTGACAAGAACTTAGTGGTTGGTTCTTTGATCACCTTCCCCTGAGGGGGTAGCAGCCTTACCAGGCTACAGAGGAAGACAATGCAGCCACTTCTGATGAGACCTGATAGGCTAGGGTTAGATGGAAGGGAAGGAGGATTTCCCTTATCAGTGGACTTGGGAAGGGGCATGGGAGAAGATGAGGGAGGGAGGTTTCGGAATGGGAGGTAATGAGGGAGAGGGCTACAGCTGGAACACAAAGTGAATAAACTGTAATTAATATAAAAAATAAAAATGAAAATGAAAAATATACTCCATGAAATTCTGAAAAAAAGTTATCAAAAAGAAGGAAACAAATTTGTTTTTTTTTTCTTTTATCTAAATTCATTACTGAAATTTTCCATATAAAGAATACTGAGAATGAGAATCTCCGTTAGAGGAATAGAGACAACTCTGCATGTCCAGAAGATGAACCATGAATTAGCCTCTCAGTCAACAGGATAATAAAAGACAGAGAGCGTAATCATCTGCTGTGTTTTCTCCGTCACTGGTATGAAGTAGATTCTTTAATCCACATATGATTTTATGGCATGTTTCATCACAAAGCTTGACAGTTTCCACCACAAAGGAATTATCTCTCCTGGAGCAAGACATTAAATTTTTTCATTCTTTACTTCTATAACAGATAAAGGGGCCTGGGGCCTACACTTTCTAAAGAAAAAAATATTTCTTTTTTCCTGAATTCAGTTCCTACACACACTTCACAAGCAGAAAGTGCTTCATGCTTACCTTCTTCTTCCCCTAGAAAGTCATCACGTTTTCTACAAGAAAAAGATACAGATTTGTGATTCTTATATCAACAAGTTGTAGCCCCTTTATCATGTTCCTGTGTCTTTGCAAAGGCATGTATATTGATTTGACTGCTCCTCCTGGCTGATTTGTGGCTGTTTTTAATAGTTTCCATTAGTGCAATGTGGTACTTCAAACAACTATGTTGACAGATATATTCATGAACAGTTCAACTTCTCTATACCAATTTCTATTAACTAAATTTTCATTACTCTAATAAAATAGCCCAAAATCAGCTTAAAGAGTAAATATTTACAATGCATGACAGTTTCATTTTGTAGTAGATTTGGCTGTTTGTATTTGATGCTACCTCAGTGCAGAATATTATGTTACCAGCACATGGTCAAGCAAACTTACTGATGTATTAAGAGGTTACTTTTGCTATGATAAAAGACTATGACCAAAGCAACTTGAAAGGAAAGAGTTTATTCATTTATTTGGATTATGCTTTCATTCATTTTACAGAATATAAAAGAAAACAAACAAACAAACAAAAACAAAGTCAAGACAGGAAATCAAGCAGGGCCATAACCTGGAGTCAGGAGCTAATGCAGAGGACTGCTACTTACTGGCTAACACTTCATGGCTTTCTCAACCTACTTTTTTATAGAACCCAGCATGGAGGCAGTACCATCCACAATGGGCTGGGCCCTCTTCCATCAGTCATTGATTAAGAAAATATGCTGCACACTTACCTACAGCTGACCTGATGGAGACATTTTCTTTTTTATTCATATTTTTATTCATTACAGTTTATTCGCTTCATTTCCTACCTGTAGCTCCCTCTCTCCTCCCTTCCTAATCCTACCCTCCTTTCCTCTTCTCCACCCATGTCTCTTCCCCAGTCCATTGATAGGGGAGGTCTTCTTCCCCTTTCTTCTGATTGTAGTCTCTCACATCTCATCAAAAGTGGCTGAACTGTCTTCCTCTATGGCCTGGTAAGGCTGCTCCCCCCTCAGGGGAGGTGAGCAAAGAGCAAGCAAAACAGTTCATGTCAGAGATAGTCTCTGTTCCAATTACTATGGAGCCCACTTGGACACTGAGCTGACATGGGCTACATCTGGAGATTGGGAAAGGATCTTCACTAACCCTATGTATGACAGAGGGCTAATATGCAGAATATGTAAAGAATTCAAGAAGTTAAACAGCAACAAATTAAGTAATTAAATTAAAAAATGGGGTAAAGAGCTAAACAGAGAATTCTCAATAGAAGAATATAGAATGGCAGAGAAACACTTAAATGCTCAAAGTCCTTCCTCATCATTGAAATGCAAATCAAAACAACCCTGAGATTTCACCTTACACCCATCAGAATGACTAAGATCAAAAACTCAAGTGACAACACATGCTGGACAGGATATGGAGAAACGGGAACACTCCTCCATTGCTGGTGCGAATGTAAAGTTGTATAACTCCTTTGTAAATCAATCTGGTGCTTTCTCAGGCAATTGGGAATAGTGGAGACATTTTCTTAATTGAGGTTGACTCCTTAGATGGCTTTAGCTTGTGTTAACATAAAACTAATCAACATACCAATATACCTCAGGGTGTCTGGATAGTGAGGCATGAAGAGACCAGAATCCCATAATCCTCATCAATAAGAAATCTTGTTGGTCACCGAAACCCACTGTATTTTAATTCTTAAAAGTTCCTTCATAGTTCATAATAGTGTTGGGCTGAGGACCAATTCTTTATCCCAAGGGCCATTGGAGGATATTTCAGAAGCACAGTGTGGGAGGACGGTGGGGTTTCTTACTCTCATACAAATTGCATTCCTATGAGTTATACTAGTGATGCTATTGTTTAATAACTTCCCAGTAATGATACAGAAGAATGAGGCCACCTCAAGTGACTGATTATACCTTCAAACATTTAATATTACATTATTTTCCTGCATTGATGTGCTGGCTTTGAATTCTACTGTGTCACACTGTGATTTCCATTGTGAATTACAAATGGGGAAAATGAATACTGATGTGTATTATATCACCACACCAGGGTATGGGTGTTTTGAAACATTCATAAACAAGCAGCTGTTAAAAGAATGTTTAATTTATACTGGCTTAGGATGCTTTCCAGACATTGAACATGGTCACCTCAGTTTCTGTTGACTTTGTTGGACTCAAGCCAAAGAGAAGTGTTTCCCTTTTATACACATGAGCTTGGTGGAATTCAACAAAGAAGTTTAGTTCCTCTCTAGCCCTCTTCACAGTAGAGATATGATGCTATACATAGTCTACAAACCCAAGCTAGTCACTATTTTGTGTTTCCTGTGTCTTCATGTTAGTTAAGAACACCTGTCTGTATTCCTGAATTTAGTCCCACCTGTATGTGATGACACTGAATTCCACAAAGATTTAAGTTCTGACTAGTAACCTTCTGATTAGCTTGATACAGTTAGGCCATTCAACTTCTTTGGTTCACATGATTCCAGTTTCTTAGACAGTCACATTTCTACTGTGTTGAAGTTCTGGCAATACACAAGGGTGTAACATTGACAATTTCAGTTACTGTCTACCTCATTAAATGTGAATTTTTAAAAATTAAGTATTGATGCCATTTCCATTTAAACTCATGGCAGTGATGCCATTTTTCAGAATAAAATAGACCCATATATAAAATTCTTCAATAAATTTTTCATGAAACATTCAATAATTCCAGCAGTGTCTCAAGTCATGTCAGTTTAAAAAAAAAAAAAACTACACATCATCCTTTGGTATCAACATTCTTTTTTGGTTATTTTTATAGATTTACTTGTATACAGTTATGATATAAATACTATAGTAATTTTCAGAGAGTTACTCCACTTTCACAATAATTTTCCAAATGAGATTCAGCGTTTATGAGTATATGCAAATACATACAGATAAATAAAGACAAATTAAGTGTAAGTATGTAATGGTGTACAACCACTCTGGAAATCAATCTGGCCCTCTCTCAGACAACTGGGAATAGCGCTTCCTCAAGATCCAGCTATACCACTCCTAGGCATATACCCAAAAGAGGCTCAAGTACACAATAAGGACATAAGCTCAACCATGTTTGTAGCAGCCTTATTTGTAATAGCCAGAAGCTGGAAACAGCCCACATGCCTCTCAGTGGAGGAATGGATACAGAAATTGTGGTACATCTACATAATGGAATATTACTCAGCAATAAAAAAACAAGGAAATCATGAAATTTGCAGGTCAATGGTGGGATCTGGAAAAGATCATCCTGAATGAGCTATCCCAGAAGCCGAAAGACACACATGGTATATACTCACTCATATAGACACATAATATAGGATAAAACTAATAAAACTGTACACCTAAAGAAACTAATCAAGAGGGAGGACTCTTGCTAAAATGCTCAATCCCTATCCAGAAAGACAAAGACGATGGACATAAGAAGAAGGAGAAAAGAGGGAACAAGGCAGGAGCCTGACACAGAGGACCTCTGAAAAGCTCTGCCCTGCAGACTAAAATGCAGATGCTGACACTTATGGCCAACATTTGGGCAGAGTGAAGGGAATCTTAAGAAAGAAGTGGGAAATAGTAAGATCTGGAGAGGACAAGAAATCCACAAGGAGAGCAACAGAACCAAAAAATATGAGCACATGGGTCTTTCCTGAGACTGAAACTCCAACAAAGTATTATGCATGAAGATAACCCAAGAACGCAGTACAGATGTAGCCCATGGCAGTTCAGTATCCAAGTGGATTCCATAGTAAGAGGAACAAGGACTGTCTCTGACATGACCTGATTGGCCTGCTCTTTAATTACCTCCCTCTATGGGGGGAGCAGCCTTACCAGACCACAGAAGAAGACAATGCAGCCACTCCTGATGAGACCTAATTGACTAGGATCAGAAGGAAGGAAAAGAAGACCTCCCTATCAGTGAATTTGGGAGGGGAATGTGTGCAGAGGGTGGAGAAAATAAGGGATTGGGACAGGAGGAGGGAGGGAACAACAGGGGGGATACAAAGTGAATAAAGTGTAACTAATAAAGAATTAAAAAAAACTTTTAATTGGATTACTTGGTTTGCTGCTTTTCAGCTTCTTTAGTTCTTTGTATATACTCGATATTAGTCCTCTGTCAGATAAAGGGTTAGTGAAGATTCTTTCCCAATCTGTAGGCAGGCGTTTTGTTTTGATGACAGTGACCTTTGCTTTACAGAAGCTTTTCAGTTTCATGAGGTCCCATTTATTGATTGTTGCTCTTAGACCCTGTGCTGTTGGTGTTCTGTTCAGGAAGTTGTCTCCTGTGCCAATGAGTTCTAGGCTGTTACCCACTTTTTCTTCTGACAGATTTAGAGTATCTGGTTTTATGTTGAGGTCTTTGATCCACTTGGACTTTAGTTTTGTGCAGGGTGATAAATATAGATCTATTTTCATTTTTCTGCATGTGGACATCCAGTTGATTCTCGACAGAGGAATATCAAATGGCAGAGAAACACTTAAAGAAATGCTCATCCTCATTAGCCATCAGGGAAATGCAAATCAAAACGACCCTGAGATATCACCTTACACCCATCAGAATGGCCAAAATGAAAAACTCAAGGGACAACACATGCTGGAGAGGTTGTGGAGAAAGGGGAACCCTCCTCCACTGCTGATGGGAATGTAAACTGGTTCAACCATTCTGAAAATATATCTGGCGCTTTCTAAGACAATTAGGAATAGTGCATCCTCAAGACCCAGCTATACCACTGCTAGGTATATACCCAAAGTTTGCTCAAGTACACAAAAGAGATATTTGTTCAACCATGTTTATAGCAGCTTTATTTGTAATAGCCAGAACCTGGAAACAACCCAGATGTCCATCAATGGAGGAATGGGTACAGAAATTGTGGTATTTTTACACAATGGAATACTACTCAGCAATCAAAAAGGAGGAAATCATGAAATTTGCAGGCAAATGGTGGGACCTAGAAAAGATCATCCTGAGTGAAATATCCCAGAAGGAGAAAGACAAACACGGTATATGCTCACTTATATAGACCTATAAGATATGCTAAACATAATGAAATCTACACACCTAAAAAAGATAATCAAGAGAGCGGACATGGGGTAAGATTATCAATCCTCGTTTTGAAAGACAGATGGGATGCACATTAAACATTGACAGGAGTCTACTGAGCACATTTGAAAAACTCTAACTAGCAGTGTTTTCAAAGCAAAGACTCATGACCAAACCTT
>NW_026596073.1:40418836-40464449 GCF_907164565.1 Psammomys obesus | reverse complement strand
TACATGGTCCTTGGTTGCATGTCAGTCTCAGAAAAGACCCTGTGCCCAGATATGTTTGGTCCTTGTGGAGCTCCTATCCTTTCCTCATCAGACTAACTCCCCTTCTTTCTTATGATTCCCTGTACTCTGCCAAAGGTTTGGTCATGAGTCTTTGCTTTGAAAACACTGCTAGTTAGAGTCTTTCCAATGCGTTCAGTAGACTCCTGTCATACGTTCAATGCACATCCCATCTGTCATTCTAAATGAGGATTGATCATCTTACCCCATGCATTTGACAAAGTCCAACACCCATTCATGTTTAAAGTCTTGGAGAGATCAGGAATACAAGGCACATATCTAAACATAGTAAAAGCAATATACAGCAAGCCTATAGCCAACATCAAACTCAATGGAGAGAAACTTAAATCAATCCCACTGAAATCAGGGACAAGACAAGGCTGCCCACTCTCTCCCTACCTCTTCAACATAGTACTTGAAGTCCTAGCCAGAGCAATAAGACAACTAAAGGAGATCAAGGGGATACAAATCAGAAAGGTAGAGGTCAAAGTGTCACTTTTCGCAGATGATATGATAGTATATATGAGCGACCCCAAAAATTCAACCAGAGAACTCATCCAGTTGATAAACACCTTCAGCAAAGTGGCAGGATACAAAATCAACTCAAAAAAAATCAGAAGCCCTCCTGTATACCAAAGACAAAAGGGCCAAGAAAGAAATTAGGGAAACAACACCCTTCACTATAGCCAATAACCACATAAAGTACCTTGGGGTGACACTAACCAAGCAAGTGAAAGACCTGTTTGAGAAAAACTTCAAGTCTCTGAAGAAAGAAATTGAAGAAGATCTCAGAAGATGAAAAGATCTCCCATGCTCATGGATTGGTAGGATTAACATTGTGAAGATGGGTTTTGTTTGTTAATATGAGTTATGTAGGTAGATATTTGAGTAAGATAACCATACATTCCTAAGGACATTTGAATTTAAAGAAAGTTATAGCTAATTAATAAAAAGCCGTTTAAAATGTCCCCAGTCACACAAGTGTTATCACCATTTAAAAGCATTTAATTGGCACTCATGTTTTGAACTTTGATTACACCTGTGGAAATTATATTGAGCTTCTTTCTGGGTTAAAATTTCAGGATTTTTTCCCCCTCTACCCATCACTATTGGTCTACTTTTCACATTATTGTAAAGGTCAGCAGAAAGCACAGGGTGAAAAGGAAATTAATGGATTTTGAATGAGGAAATAAAAAAAGTGAACTTTACTCAGAATTCTATAGTGACCCCTTGCAATAGAGTCTCTGAGAAGAAACTGACAGTGGAATTTGCAGAAGAACTTATGTAAATAAGGTAACGTGCTTTTATGAAGTGGGTTTTAAAATCAGCTTTTACTTCTTCCTACTGCAGTGTATTGAGATAATAGTTGTTAGCCCTCTTTGCCCCCTCCCTCAAAATATTCTTTCACTCACACGTTTATTTGTGTATAAACACACACCTACAGACGCTCCACACATGTACACACTCACCTTCTAGAGCTGATGTATACATCGTATCTTAGAAATGAATGTTTCTCTTTGTATGACTTTGCTTCTTTTAAAAAACATGACAGTTTTTATTCATGAAAACTTTTTTTGACAAAAGAAAGTGTTTTCAAGTACTACTTTTGGTTTTCAGTGAGATCAGTTAATTAGATAATTGAATTGAGGTTTTTGTTTATTTGTTTGTTTTCCTGATTGTTTTTTCTGGATTTCGCCATTGTGACTCTCTTACAATAATCTAAGGTAAATTTGTTGTAATTTGATTCTATGTTTTAACAGTTCAGTTTTATTTTGTTTGTTTTTTGCTGTTCATCAAAATCCAATCTATCATCAATATTGACTTCCTGTACATAACAATATTGTGTGCTCTTGTCCTTGTGTGTGTGTGTGTGTTTGTGTGTCTGTGTATGTGTCAGTATATAACTTTTATGAATCATTTCTCTCCTTCCCTGTGGGAATCACACTGAGATCATCACATCCACACTGAAATCACTTTTATACCCTGAACAATTTCTCTGGCCACCAGATGATAAATGAGGAAAGAGGTAGGGCATTTGTGTATGTTTGTTTTGTTCTTCAGATAATCACTGAACTTCGGGCTGGCTAAGGTAACTTCTGAATTGTGAAGTGAAGGGAGTGGCAGAAAGGACAGAGCTAGAAGTTTTTGCCCAGTGTGCAGTAAATCACATCTAAGTCTAGGGCTCAGGTGCTTTTCCTTATTGTTCAAGATTGGTCTCTGCATGAGCATCAAAAAGTTGCCTTTTCTATCATTGTGGAAAGGAAAAGATCTTCCAATGAACACATATGTATAGATCAGAAAGAAAAACAACAAAAACAACAAAACAAAACAGCCTTTTAAGAATGGGGCCAGGGTGATAATATTTTTTTTGCTTTTTTAAAAATATTCTTTATTAATTACACTTTATTCACTTTGTATCCCCCCTGCGGTTTCCTCCCTCCTCCCATCCCAATCCCTCCCTTTCTCACCCTCTGCATGCATGCCCCTTCCCAAGTCCACTGATAGGGGAGGTCTTCTTTTCCTTCCTTCTGACCCTAGTCAATTAGGTCTCATCAGGAGTGGCTGCATTTTCTTCTTTTGTGGCCTGGTAAGGCTGCTGCCCCCCCTCAGGGGGAGTTGATCAAAGAGCAGGCCAATCAGTTCATGTCAGAGACAGCCCCTGTTCCTATTATAGTGGAATCCACTTGGATATTGAACTGCCATGGGCTACATCTGTGCAGGGGTCTTAGGATCTTACTGTTTCCCACTTCTTTCCTAAGATAAGAGCAACAACCAATACATGGGACCTCATGAAATTGAAAAGCTTCTGTAAAGCAAAGGACACTGTTGTCAGAACAAAATGACTGCCTACAGATTGGGAAAAAAATGGTCACCAACCCTATATCTGACAGAGGGCTGATATCCAGTATATATAAAGAACTCAAGAAGTTAAACAGCAACAAATCAAGTAATCCAATTAAAAAATTGAGTAGAGGGACTGCCTCTGACATAATCTGATTGGCCTGCTCATTGATCAATTCCCCCTGAGGGGGGAGCAGCCTTACCAGACCACAGTAGAGGACAATGCAACCACTTTTGATGAGAACTGATAGACTAAGATCAGAAAGAAGAGGAGAACCTCCCCTATCAGTGGACTTGGGGAGTGGCATGCATGCAGAAAGGGGAGGGAGGGTGGGATCGGGAAGGGAGGAGGGAGGGGCTTATGGGGGGGATACAAAATGAATAAAGTGTAATTAATAAAAAATTAAAAAAAATTGAGTGCAGAGCTAAACCGAGAATTCTCAATAAAAGAATATCAAATGGCAGAGAAATACTTAAAGAAATGTTCAAAGTCCTTAGTCATAAGGGATATGGAAATCAAAATGACCCTAAGATTTCACTTTATACCCATCAGAATGGCTAAGATCAAAAACTCAATAGACAACACATGCTGGAGAGGTTGTGGAGATAGGGGAACCCTCCTCCACTGCTGGTGGGAATGTAAACTTGTACAACCACTCTGGAAAACAAAGGGCGATAATTTAACTCTCATTTTCATTCATTAATAGAAACCACACTGAGATTAATTTTCCTGTTTTGAAATGTACTAGCTTCAATATATTTTACTGGTTTGAATTTTGACTATTTTACACTGTGTAAATTCTTTTCCCTTTTATTCTTCTCTCAGACATTATATCCTGACCACAGTTTCCCTTCCCTCTGACTGTCTTAATCACCCAGTTCCCCCATTCTCCAGATCCACTCCTCATCCATCTCCCTTCAAAAAAAGAAAGAAAAAGGATGAGATCTTTGTTAATCCCTTCTACACCTCTCAAGAAACACAGTCTATCAACACGATGCTCAGTGTTAGATCTAGCACTTCACTGATTTACTGTGTGTTAAAGATACGTTTTACAGATTCAAAAATCCTATGTCTAACACTATCAAAAATGTCAAAAGTGAATAGAAAGTTAATCTCATCAATTTTCCAACTTCTAAATAACTAAACTTACGTCTTATTTATTTATACATTAATAATGTATTTGGATGTTCCACCTTACTGTTATTCCTACTCTACAAAAGGGTTGAATTATGAATATCAACACAATAAATTATTCACTCATAAAATTGATGAATCGTAAAGTCGTACTATTATAATCTGAAATATCATGAGCTGCATTGCACTTTCATAAATAACTTTTCATCAACATTTAAAGAGTTTTCGATAAATTATCTTAATGAATAAGACAAAATATGGAAACAATCTGCTAAAATCTAACTAAAAATGTAATAATGGAAAAAATAAATATAGAATTAATTTCAAAAAGGAAATAAAAATTAGAAAGGAGTCACATATGTGGCTATCCTGCAAATTGTTGTCTGCCTAGAGGTGATGGCCTGCATAGCTCAGTTTCACTCTCCATGGGATGAAGAGGTGCAGTGAGGAACTAAAATATAGGTGTTCTTCCCGGGAAACAATGACACTGTTAACCTATAATTTCCCAGATCATTGAATACACTAAAATTCAAACCAACTAATTAGGCACATGTAAAGCATTGTATGACCTAGTTATAGGATCAAAATAGGTGACAATAAAGTTTACTACAAAGACATCTCTGTAATCATATGTCTGGTAACAGTTTCACTAAGATAATAATACTTGATGTAAGATATCAGAAAGTTTTTTATAAAGTCTCCAAAATATGAAAGTAAATGAATAGAATTCTAAAACAAACAAACAAAAGTTAGCAACGAATTGCTCTTTTTAGCAACCACTGACAACTGATTGAATATGATTAAATTGCAGACCTACATTAACATGTTTTGCTAGATAGACTACATTAATTCTCTACAGTAGAGAAGATGGGCAAGCAGAAGGCAAAGATTCATAGAAACTCAAGTGGAAACAAACATATATCATGTATTCAAGAAGTCATTAAACCTCAGTTAATAAAATGTAGAAATTAATATCTAGATGTCAAAAATTAAATTCATAACTAAAATGACAAAAGCAAAGTATAATCTTTATCAACCAAACAATGGAAGATTCTTCTTGTTTTGTTTTTGTTTTTGTTTTTGAGGCATTTTCTCTGTGTAGCCTTGGCTGTCCTCAAGTTGACTTGCTTTGTAGATCAGGCAGGTCTCAAACTCACACAGATCTGCCTTCTTCTGTCTGCCTGAGAGATGAGATTGTGTCACCAGGCCAGGCTGAAAGAGTCATTAATGAAGTTAATTGAAGCCAACTTATAACATATTATGCAATAAAAGATCCTTCAGAAATAAAAGTAGAACAAGACTGTTTTTAGGCAAAATGTCACAGCCTAAGTAAAAGTACAAAGAATGTTTTTCAAGCAAAAGAAAAATATTCCCATTTGGAACTGCAAGGATACAAAAAGTAATAAATAGTTATGAAGAGGTCAAATTCTAAGAATGTCTATTCTAAGAGAAAATATATTCTGAGTTTAAAATAAATATTGAATGAAAATCCATTAGCACTACATAATAAAAACAGAAGGAGAGTAAATGTGTATAAATTAAAGTTATATTAGCTATTGATAATTTGAGAATGGGTAAATTAACATTTTAATAACTATTTAAGGGTAAACCAACAATTTGTGATTACCAATGTAGTAAAAGGAAAAAAGCAAAGAAATACAATTAAAATGAAGGACAACAAGAGACAAACCATGGTCTCATAGACACAATGTTAAAAAAGAAGTTATAGATCGGGTTAGTAAAACATAAATTGATTACAGTTTTACTAGAATCCAAATCTTCCCCATAGAGTGTAGCAACTGGTACAGGAGGGTCAAGTGTTTAGAATTATTACATTTTAGGCCAACTTTTCAAACAATGCTCAGATTGTTTAAAACTTGTTTAAAGCCACTAAGTAAATATTATTCCTTTTAAAAATTATTTTATATTTTACAATTTATTCACTTTAAATCCAATAGTAGCCCCCTCTGTCAATCTTCTTACCCCCTTCAAACTTATTTCCTTTCCCTAGTCCACTGAAAGGAGGATTTCTCCTCCCCTGCCTTCTGCCCCTTGCTTATCAAGTCATAGTGGTGAGCATAGCTGACTTCCTTGTTTCTTTATGATTATTATTATTATTTATTACAATTTATTCAATTTTTATCCATATGTGGCCCCCTTCCTTGTCTCCTTCCAAACCCACCCTCCCTCCCTATGCAGCTCACTGATAAGAGAGATACTTCTCCCTTTCTATCTGACTGTAGCCTACTGGGTCTCATCAGGACTGGTTGCATAGTCTTTCTTCTGTGGCTAGGCAAGGCTGCATACCCCAGGGGGAGATGATCAGACAGCCTGCCACTGAGTTCATGTCAGAGACAACCCCTGCTCTCCTTACTAGGGAACCCACTTGGAGACTGAGGCTACAGGCTACACCTGAGGCTGGGTTTTAGGTCCTCTCCATGCATTGTACTTTTGTCCTTGGTTGGGGTAACTTGCTATTCAAGGCCCCCAGGGCACATTATTTTTGGATCTATTGGTCTCTTTTTGGAGCTCCTGTCCCCTCCAGGTCTTTCTTTCTTTCTTTCTTTCTTTCTTTCTTTCTTTCTTTCTTTCTTTCTTTCTTTCTTCCTTTCTTTCTTTCTTTCTTTCTTTCTCTCTCTCTCTCTTTCTTTCTTTTGTTTTCTTTTCTTTTGAAATTAATTTACTTTTTATTAATTACATTTGATTCACTTTGTATCCCAACTGTAATCCCTTCCCTCATTTCTTCCCAATCCCAACCTCCCTTCCTCATCTACTCCCTTACAACTCCTCATGTCCAGTGATGGGGAGGTCCTTCTCTCATTCCCTCTGACCCTAATCTATCAGGTCTCATCAGGACTAGCTGGATTGTCTTACTCTGTGGCCTGGTAAGGTTTCTTCCCCATCAGGGAAAGGTGATTAAAGAGCCTGCTACTGAGTTCATATCAGGGTCAGACCAAGTTCCCAATACTAGGGAACCCACTTGGAGACTGAGCTGCCATGGGCTACATCTATGCAGGGGTTCTAGGTTATCTCCATGCATGGTCCTTGGTTGGAGTATCAGTCTCAGAAAAGATCCCTTTGCCCATATGTTTTGGTTCTGTTGTTCTCCTTGTAGAGCTCCTGTCCCTTCCAGGTCATTCTAGCTCCCCCTTCTTTCATAAAATTTCACGCATTCTGCCCAAAGTTTGGCTATGAGTCTCAGCCTCTGCTTTGCTACCTCGATCAGTAGAGTCTTTCAGAGGTTGTCTGTAGTAGGGTTATGTCTTCTTGTGTTTCCAATGTGTATAAATTTGCCCTTCTGAATGAGGATTGAGCATCTGCCCTAGGGCCTTTCTTGATGTTTAGCTTCTTTAGGAACATAGATTTTGGTATGTTTATCCTATATTATATGTCTAATAACCACTTATGAGGGGGGAGTATATAGCATGTGTGTCTTTCTTTTAATGAGTTACCTCACTCAAGATGATATTTTCTAGTTCCCACCATTTGCCAGCAAATGTCCTGATTTCCTTGTTTTTAATAGCTGAATAATATTCCATTATGTAAATATAGCACAATCTCTTTTTCCATTCCTCAGTTGAGGAACTTCTAGGTTGTTTTCAGATTCTGGCTATTGTGAATAGAGCTACTATGAACATGGTTGAGCAAAATTTCTTGTTGTATAGTTGAGCATATTTCGGATATATGCCTACGAGTGGTATGGCTGGATCTTGAGGTGGCACTATTCCTAATTTTCTTTTTGTTTAATTTATTTATTTTCTATTTATGGTTGTAAGCCTAGCCTTTAATGGCTGGGTCATCTCTCCAGTCCTTATTTATATTTTTGTAAATTACAGTTTATTCATTTTGTATCACAACTGTAGCTCCCTCCCTCATTTCCTCTCAATCCTACCTTCTCTCCCTCATCTTCTCTTTTGCAACTCCCCATGTCAACTGATAAAGGAGATCCTCTTCTCCTTCCCTCTTACCCTAGCCTATCAGGCTATCTTATCAGGCTGGCTTCATTGTCTTCCTCTGTGGCCTGGTAAGGCTGCTCTCCCATCAGGGTGGTGATCAAAGAGTCAGCCACTGAGTTCATGTCAGAGACAGTCTCTGCTCCCATTACTAAAAACCGTCTTGGAGACTGAGCTACCATGGGCTACTTCTGTGCAGGGGTTCTAGGTTAACTCCATGCATGGTCCAAATTTTCTGAGAAAGAGACAGATTGATTTCCAAAGTGGTTGTACATTCCCATAAGCAATGGAGGAGGGTTTCCCTTTCTCCACATACTCTCCAGCATGTGTTTTCTAATATCCAGGATATATAAAGAATTCAAGTTGTTAAACACCAACAGGCCAAGTTATCCAATTAAAATGGAGTACATTTGGAATACAAACTGAATAAATTGCGATAAATAAATACATAAATAAATTAAAAGAAAAATGGGGTACAGAGCTAAGGAGAGACTTCTCAATAAAGGGATATGGAATGGCAGAGAAACTCTTTTTTTCTTTCTTTCTTTTTTATTATTATTATTATTAATTACACTTTATTCATTTTGTATCCCCCATAAGCCCCTCCCTCCTCCCCTCCCCATCCCACCTTACCTCCCCTTTCTTCATGCATGCTCCTTTCCATGTCCACTGATAGGGGAAGTCCTCCTCTCCTTCCTTCTGATCTTAGTGCAGAGAAACTCTTAAAGAAAAGTTCAAGAGCCCTAGTCATCAGGAGGATGTAAATCTAAACAACCCTGAGATTCACCTTACACCTGTCAGAATGACTAAGATAAAAAACTCAAGTTGCTAAGCAATTTTAATTACTTAAGATTAAGATGAAGAGGTGAATCCAAAATATACAAAGCAGACATTTGAGCAAGTAAAATTATAGGGAAGAAGTCAGTGAGCTGCAGAATAAAGATTTCTTGGAGATGTTGTTATTTTATTTTACAAATCCCCTAGGATATCCCCTTTTGCATAAGGCTGAACATGCATGAGAATTTTGTGGAAAAAATTTAGGTTCACAGTGTCCTATTTTTCTTTATTTTTAAATTATTTACTATCTATATGTTATTCACTTCGTATCCCCCTTGTGGTTCCCTCCCTCCTCCCATCCGAATCCCTCTCTTCCTCCACCCTCTGCATGCATGCCCATCCCCAAGTCCACTGATAGGGGAGGTCTTCTTTTCCTTTCTTCTGATCCTAGTTAATTAGGTCTCATCAGGAGTGGTTACATTGTCTTCTTCTATGGCCTGATAATGTTGCTTTCCCCTGTAGGGGTAGGTAATTAAAGAGCAGGCCAATCAGTTCATGTCAAAGACATTCCCTGTTCCTATTACAATGGAACCCACTTGGATACTGAAGTGCTACGGGCTACATCTGTTCAGGGGTCTTAGGTTATATCCATGCATGGTCATTGGTTGGAGTATCAGTCTCAGGAAAGACCCCTGTGGTCAGAATTTTTGGTTCCGTTGCTCTCCTTGTGGAGTTCCTGTCCTCTCCAGATCTTACTGCTTCCCACTTCTTTCCTAAGATTCCCTGCACTCTGCCCAAAGTTTGCCCATAAGCCTCAGCATCTGCATTGATAGTCTGCAGGGCAGAGCTTTTCAGAGGCCCAGTGTCAGGCTCCTGACTTGTTCCCTCTTTTCTCCTTCTTCTGATGTCCAGCCTCTTTGCCTTTCTGGATAGGGATTGAGCATTTTAGCAAGAGTCCTCCCTCTTGATTAGTTCTTTAGGTGTACAGATTTTAGTAAGTTTATCCTATATGTCTATATATAGGAGTATTTACTGTGTGTGTCAGTGGAGGAGTGGATACAGAAATTGTGGTATATCTACACAATGGAATATTACTCAGCAATAAAAAAAACAAGGAAATCATGAAATGTGCTGGTTAATGGTGGGATCTGGAAAAGATCATCCTGAGTGAGCTATCCCAGAAGCAGAAAGAGGCACTCAGTGTCCCATTTAATCATGTACGTAAAGAACCAAATGGGATATCCTAGAAATCAGTTCATTTTGAGATAGCTTGAGAAAGTAGTTTATATCATAAATCTAAATTCTGATGGAGGGACACAGGCAATATGGTAGAAGAGTGCTGTAATTTTGAGGGTCAAATTAAGATATGATAAAGGTCTGAGACTGTGGGTTGGGCTATATATATTCAATATGAACTCCTATCCTGGTACATTCTGTCGCTCTAAGCTACCCAGCCTTATACACCTCCTCTGATGTCTCAAAGAGAGAACCATGTTGTCCCTATGTTTAGTGAGAAAATGAGAACTTTTTCACAATTTTTATAACAAGGAATTATTATAACCATTGCCACATCACACGACAGTGAGATATGTCACTGGCATATATCTGAACCATTTCCTGTTCCCTTTAAGACCACCTGCCTGTCTAACATTGGTGATATTTACACACTGTTCAATTGTGCCATTTGTAATGGCCTCATACATACCACCATAAAATCTTTTTTCTTTTCATTTATATGATAAATATGACTGTGGCAGATGTAGTGGACTCTCTCTTCCACAATCTAGAAAAATCTTATGTTTAAAGACATTGCCACAGCAAAATATGATTACTTAATATTTGAAATATACACACACAATATTTTGTTTATTTTATGACTATCACTTAACACAATAAACAAGACTCAAGAAATGACCTAAAAACCATACATACATTTAGATTAGTTTGAAGGAGTTTGGGATGATAATTAAAAATACATCAAATTGAGACATCTGCAGGAATTTAGGGTATGGCATCTCCCAGAGATGAAAACTCAGAATTTGCACGTGATATGGAAAGAAAACAGGGTTAGAAAAAGCAAAACATTAGACAATTACTTTAACTTATAATAATAACCAGTTCCATTTTGTACTATTTAGACAATATGTAGATGCTCTCAAGGCATAAATGTATCATTTAATGAGAACACTGTATTTTTCCCTAAGATGTTTGGCTAGCGATGTATCCGCAGTGAATTGCATTTGCCTTAGAAATGTTTAGCTGGTAATTATTCTCGAACATCATTTCCCTGACTAGTGTGACCAAAGAAGTGAGACCTTAAATGTCAACAATGAAAACGATAGACTAAAACACAAGAGATTAGAATTAGATACTTTAAATCGAAGTCAAATACAGACTTGATACAATATAGAAAATAGTTTGATCACACTGCTCTTATCTTAATGGAATTGCCAATGTCCAGTTTTCTCACATTGGTTAAGACACAGTAATTAAGAAATACAAACATAATCAGTAAGCTAGATAAAGAAATGACAGTTTAGATCTATGATAAGCACATTTCAGAAGAGTGTCTTTCAGACATTAAGGACCCTGGAAATAGGCCGTTTTGTTCCATAGTCTCTTAACGTAAACATTTACTGCCAATGAGTTTCTCTTGGAATTGAAGATGTCATGGCTAAGGATTCATCATGTTGCTCCTCTTGAGTCTGTTGCCCTGTTGAAAGGGAGAGAATATCATAATGGGTTCTCTTTTCTCAACCTGTATTACAGAAGCATATGGAGAAACTGTGGAGTGAAAATTGTAACACAAACCCATCAATATTGTTTGCATGTAGATTAACATAGATGGCTGATTTTCACATTGAGATAGGCACAGTTGCAGGTGGTTTTTAAAGAAATAGATATAAGAAGAAGAACATCAAATTTCTGAATATAAGACTCTGACTGATAGGAAGAAAATCTGTGATTACTACTAGAACATTAATTATATTAAACTTTCCATTTCATAAAACATAAAACATAAGGAAAACTTTGCACCTATATATCAAGATGCTAACATTTTATGAGTGTCAATTTAATAAGATATCATACCATTAATGCCATAGATTATTTTAGATTGATTATATATGGAATATATAAGTTATTATGATTGTCTTTTAGTATATATTTTACACTTAAAGTAATTGTATGCAAACATTAATGCTATATATTATTTTAGATTTATTATATATAAAATATATAATTTATTGCATTTGTCTCGGTATATTTTTATATTTAAAGTAATTTAATGTAAGCATTAATATACATTATGATTTTTATCTGAATCTTTGTGGAATATTTCCTATGGAATGCAAAAGCATTAAGAGATTCACAAAGTTCTTTCACTTTACGAGGTAGGTATAAAAATTGTTTGCAATATATTTTTAGCAGAACTTACCCTTCAAAATCTTAACATTCACTTAAATTCTAATCAAGATTATTACTAATGAATGTATATTCTTGAATATAATTTATTCAGAACATAAATTATCATCTAGTTTGTTTAAAATTTCATTTAACATTAATCAATGAATCATTATTTTATGTTAAAGGTAATAATCTGAAAAATTTTAAATTTAAATATGGTGTAAAATTAACATTAATTAGAGGATGAGCAATTTATTGTTTGCATATTTCTTGTCTATTGCACTCTACCAATTATTGATATTCTAGAATTTTCCAACAAGATCTCACTAAGACTGGCCTTAACCTTGAGATGCTCCAGATTCAGTTTCCTAAGTTCCTGGGATCATAATCTTGCAATACCAGGCTGAAGTCCTTTCACATTTTTAAAATATTATTTTTTATCATGTCGCTATTAGGTTCTTCAATACATAGAATATGTCCTTTATATATTTTAGGTGTCAATTGTTTATCAAATGCATGGTGTGGAAAAGTTTTCTAAATTTCCATATATTGTTTAATCTTGGGATAGCCCACTCTAATTACAGATGACAGAAGAGGCAATTAATGAAATGTCTGAGGATGCAGGAGAGTTATATTCTTCTTTCTACAGATGGCTTCTTTTGTTTTTATGACTATGTTGGTATAGCACAATTTGTCTTTTTTTTATCTTTATTGTATATTCTTTTGAGAGTATTTCTCAACACAAAATATAGCTTTGGAGATGAAGCTCACAAAAGCTGTCCTCCATGCTTTCATGCAGTGGTTTGAGAGTTTCAACTCTTAGATGTCGAGTACTGTTGACAATGTAGAGAAAGGCGAACACTTGTACACTGCTGTCATGTCTATACATGTGGAAATGACAATGGAGATTTCTCGGAGACTTCAGAGTATAACTAGCTCATGGTTCAGCAATTCTAATGTTAGTCATCTTTCTGATGGAAACTGTATTCATATCCCAGAGTTAAATGTGGACTATCATGCTCGGAGAGTCAATAACAGCAATAATTAGATATGAAATTAACTTAGACGTTCGTCAATGACAGAATAAAAGTAGATATTGGTATGTTTGTACATATTTCTGTGTGTGTGTGTGTACATCTGTGTTGTGTGTGTATGAAGTGAGACTTCTTTGCACTTGTCTTTTCTGATAAATTAGGTAAATTTGGGAGAGGTCATGGAAAATAAATTAGTAGTCTCAAAAGGCAAAATATACTTTTGATGAGAACTGATAGACTAAGATCAGAAAGGAGAGGAGAACCTCCCCTATCAGTGGACTTGGGGAGTGACATGCATGCAGAAAAGGGAGGGAAGGTGGGATCGGGAGGGGAGGAGGGAGGGGCTTATGGGGGGATACAAAATGAATAAAGTGTAATTAATAAAAAAGGCAAAATATGGCAAACCTTGCTTCCATCTAGATCTATATATTTATATCCATAGAAATAATACAGAGTAATTGTCATTGTAGCTTGTTTAAATGTAACTTTTTTCTTTTTTAATTTTAAACTATATTTTATTAATTATTGTTTATACACTTTGCATGTCAGCTGTAGCCCCCTCCTTCATCCCCTCCCAAATCTATCCTTCCTCCATCATCTCCTCCCATGTCCCTCTCCAAGTCCACTGATAGGGGAGGTCCTCTTCCCCTTCCCTCTGACCCTAGCCTATCAGGTCTCATCAGGACTGACTTCATTGTCTTCCTCTGTTTTATTTGCCAGATTTAATTCTTTCCTCAGAGATGTACTGCTGCATAAGTTCATCCTTTCTAGTTCTTTCTGAACTAAGGCTGCCTACTTCGAATCAGTTGTTCTGGCTCAAGCTCCTCTCCAAACTGACTGATTCAAACTGGCTTCTTCATTATTGCTTTTGCTTCTGAACTCTAGGAACTGAACAGCACAGATGCACCCAAACTCAACTGCACTCTGCTGAACTTCACAAAACCACCTGTACTGTACTGTCCTGAACTCATCTATTGTACTTTATTCTCTTCTGAAATCTCTGTTTTCAACTCTACTCCTTTATCTACTGTACTGTCTTCTGTACTCTCTACTCAATGAACTTTCCTGTACTTACTGCCTTTCTCTTCTAGAAGTCTGCTTTGCTCTTAAGTAGATTCTCTTTCCTGGCTGTTCTTTCGATCGTTGGACATATCCTAGCTCTGACTTATTCTGTCAGTCCTTTCTCTGATTCTTTAACTTTGTCTGTCCCTCAATTAGATGTAACTTTCAAACAAGGGCTTTTCCTTCCTCAAATTAACTTTACCTTCATTGTTCAGGTTTAAGGGTGTGAACTAATGGTTTCTCTGTATTCCAGCCAGAGAGATTAAGAGTGTGTGGTGTGTCTGCATTTCAACTGGATCACACGGACCTGGACTTTGCATGTGATCCCATGCCAGAGCAGACATATTGCTCTACTGAAATTTCTCTACGGCTGGGAATGGAGTGATGGTATGTATGTTCATCTGTGCAGACAAAATTTCATTTTCATCAGAAGACTTAGTTCAAAAGACATATATTCTGATGAGAAAGGTTAATAATAACACTGTGTATTTGAACCTTACTGACATTAATTTCTTCCTTCTCACAAATTAAATGATAAATATGCCAGAGCATATATGTGTAAGTAGTGATTATCCTTATTTAATCATTTTCTGCAGATATACATATATATATGACATACTGTAAATCATAGAAATAGTTAATATGTTTCAAAGTAACATTATGACCAATTATGTGTGATAAATAAGGCTGTGATCCCTTGGGATTATATTGCATAAATAAAGTCACAGCTAATGTAGTTTGTATAAGTATATGGTATTTATGATTTGCTTAATGGTGTATTTTTTTGGAAATTATTCTCATCATAAGAAATATATGAATATATAAATTATTTTATATAAGCTTTAAAGAATAAATGTTGCTGACACAGGCTCATCCTGTTTGAAGATTGTGTAATTATGAATAATGTTTATTGAATGGGGAAATTGTAAACATTTGATGATCACAGCTATATACTACAAGGTACTAGGAATCTTTAGAGAAAAAATTGTTTCCTTATATTTGGATACAAATTAATGTCTTGGTGAATTTAAATATCTGAGCCCTTCTGGGCCCAGATTTGTTGAAGATCTACTGCTTCCCTAAGCCTTGATATAATATACACAGCACATTGGACTGTGATATTTTTAAGCTGCTTTAAAATGCAAATTATTTTGTAGTTCTTGATGTATTTCTTTCAGATCTTTGAGTGTCTGGTCAATGCAATATTCTGTTCAAAGTAAGAGGTTTTCAAAACCCAGTACTATCTTTCTGACAAGGAAGATAACCTTTCTCTCCTTTAAAACAGTTATTCACAATTACTTGATATCATTTATCTGCTTTCCACAGTGTTCCGACAGCTCTGGCATTTTGCCATGTTCACTGCACTTTCTTTTCTCTAAGATGATATGTTAGAGAAAAAGAGTTGGCTTTCTCTAACTCAGATTCTTAATAGATACTGAAAACTATTATATCCAGT
The DNA here is from genome assembly GCF_907164565.1 of Psammomys obesus. Taxonomy (NCBI): domain Eukaryota; kingdom Metazoa; phylum Chordata; class Mammalia; order Rodentia; family Muridae; genus Psammomys; species Psammomys obesus. Next base: position 40,448,729 of record NW_026596073.1, on the reverse strand, counting down.
AACATATGTCAAAATAGACTATGAATTATGTTTTACTGAAAAAACTTATATTCAAAGAATAAAGAATTCAAAAAGGACCAGCAAAATAACAATAATTAAAATTAATTTAAATACATATATAGTACTTCATTATAATGCAAGTATAATTTATTATACCATAGGTATGTTTATAAATAAAATACATCCAAATTTTAGAAAAAATATAAAATGTCAATTTAAACTACTTCAAAGTGAGGTAACTTTGTATATGCATGCTATATAAACTCTTAGTTTTACATGTATTTAAAAACATGAGCATATAATATTGCAACAATCATCTTTTTTTAATTTATTCACTTTACATCCTGATCATAGCCCCCCTTGTCTCATCCTGGTACCATTTCCCTTTCCTCTTCCTCCATCCCCTCCTCTAGTCCTCAGAAATGGGGGCACCCTCCTCCGCTATAAACTGACCCAAGCCTATCAAGTCTTATCAGGACAGGCTGCAACCTCTTCCTCTGTTGCCTGGCAAAGCCTTCCTGCCAGGGGAAAATGATCAAAGAACAGACAACAGGGTCCATGTCAGAGACAGAATCTGGTCCTCTTACTAGATGACTTAACACAAGATTGAGCTGCAACTCAGCTACATTTGAGCAGGGAACCTAGGTCCTCTCTATACATGGTCCTTGGTGTATCAGTCTCTGCAGGCCCTCCTGGGCCCAGATTTGTTGGCTCTGTTGACTTTCTTGTGGAAATCTTGTCCCCTGCAGGTCCTTCTATCCCCCTACTCTTCCATAAGAGTCCTTGAGTTCTGTCCAAAGTTTGGTTATGAGTCTCAGCATCTGCTTAGATCCCCTGGTGAGTGGGGTCTTTCAGAGGACATCTGTGGTAGGCTCCTGTCCTATTTCCTCTCTTTGGCCACTTCTGGTGTCTTTTCTATTTGCCCTTTTGAATGAGGATTAAGCATCCTCTCTAGGGTCCTCCATGTTACTTAGATTCTTTAAGTCCCAGGATTGTAGTATGGTTATCCTGTATTATATGGCTAATAAATACTTACAAATGAGTGTATATCGTGCTAGCCTTTCTGGGTCTGGGTAACATCATTCTGGATGATGTTTTCCAGATTCCTCGTTTACCTTCAAATTTCATAATTTCCGTGTTTTTAAGAGCTGACTATTATTCCATTGCATAGATTTAGCACAGTTTCTTTATCCATTCTTTTGTTGAGAAACATCTGGATTGTGTCCAGTTTCTGGGTATTAGGAATAAAGCTGTTATGAAAATAGTTGAACAAATGTCCTTGTATGGTGGAGGATCTGTTGAGTACATGCCCAGGAGTGGTATAGGTTGGTCTTTTTTAATTTTTTATTTTTTTTAATATTAGTTATAGTTTATTAACTTTGTGTCACAGCTGTATCCCTCTCCGTCATTCCCTCCCAATCCCACCCTCCCTCCCTCATGTCCTCCATGCCCCTTTCCAAGTCCACTGATAGGGGAGGACCTCCTCCCCTTTCATCTGGCCCTGGTTTATCCGGTATCTTCAGGACTGGCTACAAATTCCTCTTCTGTGGCCTAGCAGGGCTTCTTCTCCCTTGGGGTGGGGGTTGGTCAAAGAGCCAGCCATTGAGTTCCTCTCAGAAATAGTCCCTGTTCCCCTTACTAGGGTACCCACTTGGATACTAAGCTACCATGAGCTACATCTGAGCAAAGGTTCTAGGTTATAGCCATACATAGTCCTTGGTTGGAGAAACAGTATCATAAAAGCCCCCTGTGCCCATATATATTTGGTCCTTGTGGAGCTCCTGTCCTCTTCAGGTCATATTAACTCCTCTTTCTTTCATATGATTCCCTGCACTCTGCCAAAGGTTTGGATATGAGTCTCAGTATTTGCTTTGATACACTGGTAGGTAGTCTTTCAGAGGCCCTATGTGGTAAGCTCCTGTCCTGTAGGTAGAGCTGTTCCCAATTTTGTGGAAAGCACCAAATTGATTTCCAAAGTAGTTGTATAAGTTTGAACTTCCACCAACAATGGAGGAGTTTTTCCTTTTTCTATAACCTGCCAGCATGTGCTGTCACTGGAGCTTGTGATCTTAGCCATTCTGATAGGTTAAGATGGGATGGCAGAGTCGTTTTGTCAATTTTAACTACTTTAAAGTAAGGTAAATGTTGTTTATTTTACATGTATGCTATATAAACTCTTAGTTTTATATGTACTTATAAACATATGTATACAGTATTGTCACATAATGATTTTTAAAGTATAAAAATGGATTCAAACATTTTTCTTGACATGTAAATTGTTTATAACACATGTCTAATTTCTTTTATCTAACTCATTTAATAATGTCTGATTTTATTTTTTAGAATATTTTAAAACTGTTAATTTTTAAATTAGTTTTGTAAAACCTAAAGTATTCTATTTGATTTGATACAACTCCTTTCTTAAACATTTCAGTCTATATTTCTCCAGAGAGTTGCACCCACAAATCTAGAGCTTACCTTAGAATCTGTTAGTGATTTAACCAGTGATTTAACTTCAATAACAGAAGTATGATTAGGAGAGTAATGCTTTGGTAAAACTACTGAAAAATGTTATCTAATAATGGGTTTCTATTATTAAAACAAGGTAAACATATTATGCCTCCCCAAACCTAACAGACCATCACAAAACAGAAGGATGTAAGGATATAGAAGCCTTGTTGTTCTCCCTGTGGAGCTTATGTCCCCTCCAGGTCTTTCTATCTCCCCCTTCTTCCATAAGGATTCAACACTCTGCTCAAAGTTTGGCTATGAGTCTCAGTATCTCCTTCAATACCTTAGTGGGTAGAGTCTTTCAGAAGTCCTATATAGAAGGCTCCTATCCTGTTCCTTGTCTTCTTCTACTTCTAATTTCTAACCTTTTTGACCTTCTGAGTGAGGATTAAGCACCTTCCCTAGGGTCCTCCTAGTTGCTTAGCTTTTTTCAAGACTATAGGTTTTAGTACGTTTATTCTATAATTTATGGCTAATATCCACTTACAAGTGAGTATATATCAAATGTGTCTTTCTGCTTTTGGGTTACCTCAATGAGTATAATCTTTTCTAGTTCCCATCATTTGCCTGGAGATTTCATGATTTCCTTGTTTTGAATTGCTGAGCAGTATTCTGTTGTGTAAATGTACCACAATTTCTGCATCTATTCCTCTGGTGAGGGATATCTATGTTGTTTCCAGTTCTGGCTATTACAAATAAAGCTGCTATGAACATAGTTGAGAAAATGTTCTTATTGAATGGTGGGCCATCTTTTGGTTTTATGCCCAGGAGTGGTATAGCTGAGTTTTGACATAGCACTATTCCTAATTTTCTGGGGAAGTGCCAGATTGATTTCCAAAGTGGCTGTTCAAGGTTACCTTCCCATCAGCAATGGAGAAGCGTTCTCCTTTCTCTACATCTTCTCCAGCATGCATCATCCCTTGAGTTTTTTTTATCTTAGCCATTCTGATGAGTGTGAGGTGAAATCTCTGGGATGTTTTGATTTGCATTTCCCAAAAGACTAAGGATGTTGAGCATTTCTTTAAGTGTTTCTCTGTTGTTCGATATTCCTTTATTGAGAATTCTTTTTAGCACTGTATCCCATTTTTAACTGGATTTCTTGTTTTGTTGGTATTTAACTTTTTCATTTCTTTTAATATTCTAGATATTAGGTCTCTGTCTGGCCTGCAGAGACCTATACTCCAACTAAGGACCATAAGGACCATGCATGGAGAGGACCTAGACATCCTGTTCAGAGGAAGCCCATTGGCTGCTCAGTTTCCAAGTGGGTTCCCTAATAAGGCATTCAGGGACTGTCTCTGACATGAACTCTGTGGGCAGCTCTTTGATCATCACCCCTTGGAGGGTACAGCCTTTGCAGGTCACAGAGAAAGAGGATGCAACCAGCCTTCATGAGACGTGATAAGCTAAGCTCAGATAGAAGGGGAAATGTTCCTCCCCTATTAGGGTTACTAGGTAAAGGGTAGAGGGGAAAAAAAGAGAATGGGGGTGGGACTAAGAGGAGTCAAGGGAGGGGGCCGCAGTGGGGATACAAAGCATACAAATTGTAATAAATAAATAAAAATAAAATTTAATAAATAAATAAATGGGGAAAAAGAATAGAAAAGCTAATTACCTAAGAAAAATAGATGGAAACCATGTTTTCTCAACAAATCAGAATATCATAAATTTATAGCAGCTGTGATTGTTAGCACAAAACCTTCAACTAATTAAATCAGACAATATTCTACCTGGAATTGTAGGTGAGCTCACATGTCCCTGGCCTTAACTGAGGAAATGAAAATTGATATCTTCAGGGAATGATACTTAAGTGTTTGACCTTGAAAGGTCGACCAGTCCTGTAGATGAACATGATTTCAAGAGTTTATGATCGGCACAAATCGGACTTCATAGATTATAATGAGGAAAAGCAGGAAGTTGGAATCTTGGTCTCCTTGTGGAGTGCCTGTCTCCTCCAGGTCTCTCTATCTCCCCTAGGGAAGGAGCATAGAGGGAGGGAGGGTGGGAATGGCAGGAGACAAGGGAGGGCTCTGGTGAAATCAATCTGGTGCTTTCTCAGATAAGTAAGAATAGCGCTTCCTCAATATCCAGCTTTACCACTCCTAGACATATATCAAAAATATGATCAAGTAAACAACATGGACATTTGCTCAAACAAGTTCATAGCAGCTTTATTCGTAATAGACAGTACTTGGAAACAACCCAGTTGCCCCTCAGCGGAGGAGTGGATACGAAATTGTGGTACATTTACACAATGGAATACTGCTCAGCAATTAAAAACAAGGAAATCATTAAATTTGCAGGCAAATGGTAGGATCTAGAAAAGATCATCCTGGGTGAAGTGTCCCAGAGGTAGAAAGAAATACATGTTATATGCTCATGTGTAAATGGATATTAGACCTATAACATAGGACAAACATACTAAAATCTGTATACCTAAAGAAGCTAAACAAGAAGGAGGACCCTGGGTAAGATGATCAATTCTTATTCAGAAAGACAAATGGGATGGCCATTGGAAGAAGAGAAAATAGGAAACAGGACAGGAGCCTACCACAGAGGGCCTCTGAAAGACTCTACCCAGCAGTGTATCAAAGCAGATGATGAGACTCATAACCAAACTTTGGGCAGAGTTCAGGGAATCTTCAGGAAAAAGGGGGAGATAGAAAGACCTGGAGGGGATAGGAGCCCCATAAGGAGAGCAACAGAACCAAAAAAAAATCTGGGATCAGGTGTCTTTTCTGAGACTGATATGCCAACCAAGGACCGTTTAAGGATATAATCTAGAACCCCTACTCAGATTTAGTCCATGGCAGCTCAGCTTTCAAATGGATTCCCTAGTATGGGGAAAATGGACTGTCTGTGACATGAACTCAGTGGTTGACTCTTTGGTCACATCCCCCTTAGGGGGAAGCAGCCTTGCCAGGCCACAGAGGAAGACAATGCAGCCAGTTATGATGAGTCCTGATAGGCTAGGTGTAGATGAAGTGGAGGAAGACCTCCTCTATCAGTGAATTTTGAGGGAGTATGGGAGAAGATGAGGGAGGGGGGATGGATTGAGAGGGAATGAGGGAGGGGGCTACAGCTGGGATACAAAATGAATTCACTGTAATTAATATAAAAATTAAAATTTAATAAAAAGCAGTATATTTTTATAATATAAAGTTTCCAAATTCATAAACATTAATAACATATACTTTGTATTTCTTTGAGGGAAAAACTAAAATTATAATAAATGATTATATAATTTTTATTAAATTTAAAAAGTAGTGGCTAATTACATATCCATATAATTTTCGGAAATGTATTTGGTGACTATATAATCAAGCTATTAAAACAGCCATAGTTTTTTCTACAAAATTGATATTTATACATAATTTAGATATATGCTCAAAATATTAATGGAAATATTTTAATTAAAATATTTTATTGTCTAAGTTATACAACATCCAAAATAAAAGGACAAATATATTTATGTTTAGTACAAGCATATATACCTATGTTAAATGAAAATAAACATATTCACAAAATGTTTCATTCCATGAAAATAACCAAATTAACTAACTTGATTGACTTTTCTGTCTAAAATTTCTTATTGAAAATTTATGTCTGTTTCCCTCACTATATATTGCTAGTCTGACAGCTGCCTGTGAGTCTGTCTCATGCTTGCCATAATATACAGCACCATTCAACAGCTCTTACTAGCAAGATTGATGAGCTTGTGGTCCAAGATTTGTTGGAAGTTTTTAGGATGTACGATAGATGGGGTAGACAACCTACCCATTCTATTACCTTAGTACATTATTTTATATCGGTTGAAGTCATCACATTTCCCAACAGACCAGCTTCTTTTATGGATGCTGATCTCACAGGAGTTTGCTGCCATGGATAAACTTCCTTCTTCAGGAGCACAGGTGGATTTTAACAGACTTTTACTTTCTTCATTGTTATGAATATTATCAATCTAATTTGAACATGCTTTTACTTTAACATATGAGGGCTTACTTTCAGAGGTGAGAGCGAGCTAAAGCTTTGTATATTTGTAAGTATGTGTGTTTGTGAGTGTGTGCAAATAAAGTGTTATAGCAATTATATGAGCTTTGTGGTTTTTCCTCAGCCAGGTCGCCTGAATAATAAAGTTGATAACCCTGGATATGGGATTTCTGAGCTTCCTGTTTTTTCTCTGTTGTCTTATGTTCAAATATTGCTTAATATTAACCCAAAATATTGAATTTTAATATATAATGTTAAAAATTTAGTTTTGGCCATTTGTGGATATAGTTTGCATTTATAAGTAAACACATTTTATTTGTACTTGTCTATATATTTCACACACACACACACACACACTCACACATACACACAATGTCTCCTGCCTTGATTTTGCATTTTATTTGTTGTAGACTTTGATCTCACAATTGTCTGTTTCTTTTGCTATTCCTGTGCTCTTGTCCATTGTTTTGCTTCTTTAATTTTATTTTATATGTTCTCTTCCATGGTCTATGCCAATGATTCAGGTTTGCTAATGGTCTGCACACTTCATAAATTCCTTTATGTCTTTTATATTAATAATCTATATAGAAATTATTATTTTGAGTGATGGTGAAAACAGGTAAGCAGGAGAATTGTTTGCTCTGAAAGCATGAGTACAGGTTTGAAGTCCTAGCACACATATGAAATGACGGTTATGGCAGAACACGTATGTAGCACAAGTGTTGAGAAGTGGAGACAAACAGATGCAAGGAAATCATTGTTTAGCTGAAATACAAGCTTCCAACTCAGTGAGAGTCATTGTCTTGGGGCAATATGACAGAAAAATTTGAAGAAGGACACTCGTCCTATGCCTGTATGTGCAAGGGAGCACACACACATTAAATAGATAACATACAAACAATTGTTTTATGAATTTTATGATAAACAAAAAGTAAAAGTTTTCTTTATCGTCATGATTATTTGATCACCAGAGTTCTGTTGCTAACAATTTACTCTCCGTGGTTTTAGAAATCTACTAAATTTTAAGTAATTGAACAGGAAAACTTGTTTCTCACGAGACTTTTGTACATGCCCAAAGACATTATTTCTGTATCTTAGAATTGTCCCGCTTGTATTACTGTCATTTTCCCCCCAATGCTAGCTCTCATGTGTGTGTTGACCATACTGTAAGGTAGATACCAATATATATCATTGGTGATACTTGATGCTCTAGGATTTGTCAATGAGATTAGACTGTGATGGTGCACCATGTTTGCTTATAAAGGTAGGTTTTCCCTATGCATTAACAGAATTCACTAGCAGAGTTTCTAGTACTATGAATACTTTATCAATTATAATTATTGAGATTCATTTGTTATACATAGTTTAACATTTATAATCATGGGTCCTTAATATAATATATATTTATTGCCTTAGGTTGTATCCTTTATGCTTTTATAACCCTGTTCCTAACAATGTGGAGTTTAAAATCATGAATATTATTGTCACTGTTTATGCATATATATGATTGGTGTGTGTGTGTGTATGTGTGTTTGTGTGTTTGATATATGTATGTGAACCCAAATTATAGTCATTAAAGAAATTACATGTTCCTTCACTATAAAATACTTACACTATTTTCAGATAAATGAAGAGTGAGTTTGTTCCTGATATACCCTGCTGGTTTTATGTTTTTGAAACTGAGATCTCTGCCAATTTTTACCTTGAAATATATGTGAACATCCTGTAATGGTTAAAAGCCTTTTCTTCATACTGGGAGAAGCTTTCTAAGATAGATGTTATTAAAGAGCTTAACTTAAAAATACATTCTCCTGACTTGTTCCCTCTTTTCTCATTTTTTCTGCTGTCTATCCTCTTTGCCTTTCTGGATAGGAATTGAGCATTTTAGCAAGAGTCCTCTCTCTTGATTAGTTTCTTTAGGTGTACAGATTTTAGTAGGTTTATCCTATATTACATGTCTATATGAGTGAGTATATACTGTGTGTGTCTTTCTGCTTCTGGAATAGCTCACTCAGGATGATCTTTTCCAGATCCCACCATTTACCTGCAGATTTCATGATTTCCTTGTTTTTTATTGCTGGGTAATATTCCATTGTGTAGATGTACCACAATTTCCATTCCTCCACTGAGGGGCATCTGGGCTGTTTCCAGCTTCTGGCTATTACAAATAAGGCTGCTACAAACATGGTTGAGCAAATTGTTTATTGTGTACTTGAGCCTCTTTTGGGTATATGCCTAGGAGTGGTATAGCTCTATTGAGAAAGCTCTATTCCTACTTGTCTGAGAAAGCAACAGATTGCTTTCCGGAGTGGTTGTACAAATTTACATTCCCACCAGCAGTGGAGGAGGGTTCCCCTTTCTCCACAACCTCTCCAGCCTGTGTTGTCACGTGAGCTTTTGATCTTAGCCATGCTGAAGGGTGTAAGGTGAAATCTCAGAGTCGTTTTGATTTGCATTTTCCTTATGACTAAGGACATTGAACATTTCTTTAAGTATTTCTCCACCATTCGATATTCTATTGAGAATTCTCAGTTTAGCTCTGTACTCCATTTTTTAATTGGATTACTTTATTTGTTGCTGTTTAACTTCTTGAGTTATTTATATATACTGGATATCAGCCCTCTGTCAAATATAGGGTTGGTGAAGATTCTTTCCCAATCTGTAGGCAGTCGTTTTGTTCTGATGACAGTGTCCTTTGCTTTACAGAAGCTTTTCAGTTTCATGAGGTACCATTTATTGATTGTTGCTCTTAGAGCCTGTGTTGTTGGTGTTCTGTTCATGAAGTTGTCTCCTGTGCCAATGAGTTCAAGGCTCTTCCTCACTTTTTCCTCTGAAAGGCTATGCCCTGCAGACTATCAATGTAGATGCTGAGACTTATGGCCAACGTTTGGGCAGGGTGCAGAGAATCTTAGGAAAGAAGTGGGAAACAGTATGATCTGGAGAGGAAAGGAACTCCACAAGAAGAGCAACAGAACCAAAACATCTGTGCACAGGGGTCTTTCCTGAGACTGATACTCCAACCAAGGACTATGCATGGAGATAACCTAAGACCCCTGCAAAGATGTAGCCCATGGCAGTTCAGTATCCAAGTGGCTTCCATTGTAATAGGAACCAGGACTGCCTCTGACATGAACTGATTGGCCTACTCTTTAATTAACTCCCCTTGAAGAGGAAGCAACATTACCAGGCCACAGAAGAAGACAATGCAGCCACTCCTGATGAGATCTAATTGACTAGGATTAGAAGGAAGGAAAAGAAGACCTCCCCTATCAGTGGACTTGGAGAGTGGCATGCATGCACATGGTGGAGAAAGGGAGGAAGGGACTGGAGGAGGCAGGGAACCACAGGGGTGATACAAAGTGAATAAAGTATAATTAATAAAGAATTTAAAAAATATATATTCTCAGGCTGGGAATGATGCTTCATCATATATTGCTTGTCCCATGTGCATTTGCCCTGAGCTTAAGCCTTAGAATTGCAAAAAAAAGGTATTTCCAATTGTGTTGATTATCAATATTTAATATTGGTTTATCTTTTAGTTAAACAGCTGTTATTCCTAAACCAGCTGTATATACAAATCACCACACAGAGACTAGGATTTGTTTAATTAACGTAGAGCACAATGTTGGGCAACAATTACTCCACTTCAAACCTCCAATTCAGTGTAGTTTCCTCCCATTCATCTTTCCCACATTATATTTGCTTTAGTCATATCTTAGGTCTGGTTCATCGCTCCTATTATTTCCAAGTCCTCTCCTCTTAGATCTCTCTTCTTTGAACCCCTCTCAATTGCTTCTTTATCCTCCAGACCAAGATGTCCCACCCTATTCTCTCCACTGCTCAGCACTGTCTGGTTGTTTTATTTCGCTACAGAGAACAAATGGTAGCATGTTTACACAAACTTGAGACAGGTGATGCTTAGAATAAACATCACAATGTGATTACCAGACTGAAACCAGATAGTGAGACAGAGAACTCAGCATGTGAATCAAAAATGTTATTGTATACATTCAACAAGTACATTGTACCTATATAATTGTTTGTAATTTTTATTAAAAAATAAATGACTATGAATGTATAAAAACTATTTTTAATTAAAAATTTTATATTAATTACACTTTATTCACTTTGTATCCCAGCTGTAGGCCCTTCCTTCCTCCCCTCCCAATTCCACCCTCTCTCCCTCATTTCCTTCTAAGCCCCTTTCAAAGTCCACAGATAGGGCAAGTCCTCCTCCCCTTCCATCTGACTCTAGCTTATCAGTTCTCATCTGAACTGGCTGCATTGTCCTCTTCTGTGGCTTGGCAAGGCTGCTGCTCCATCCAGGGAAGGCTGTCAAAGAGCCAGCCACTGAATTCAGTGAAATACAGTTCCTGTTCCCTTTACTAGTGTACCCACTTGGATACTGAGCTTCCATGGGCTACATCTGAGCAGGGGTTCTAGGTTATATCCATGAATGGTCCTTGATTGGAGAATCAGTCTCAGAAAAGTCTCCAGGGCCCAAATTTTTGGGTTCTGTTGCTATGCTTGTGGAGCTCTTGTCCTCTCCAGATCTTACTATCTCCCCCTTCTTTCCTAAGATTCCCTTCATGCTGTCCAAAGTTTGCTTATGGGTCTCATTATCTGCTTTTATACAATGCTAGGCAGAGTCTTTAAGAGGTATTGTTTTTTTGAGTCCTGCATATTGTATAACAGTTTCTTCATGCTATTAAAAGTTGGAAGCAACAGGTTTTAAAGTACATGTTTGTTATGTACATTTGTATCTTATAGTGAGTATACCTAATGTAATTATGAAAAATAGATATTAAAAAAATCACCTAAACTCAGACATGATGTAATAGCTAAACCTATTTTATTGTCTCAATATAAAATTGAATGAAGAAAATTCTCTTTGTTTCAGTTCAAAAATTCCATAAAAATAATGTTGAAAACTAAGAGTGTGAAATAAGGAATAGTAGAATCTGTAAGTTAATATCTGTTTTGTGGAAATTTTGAGGATACATAGTATACTCATACACACAAACTAGCTCAAAGCAATGAAACAATGACTTCAAGTTCATTTATGGAAAACATTTTACTCATCTTCCTTTTTTCATATCTAAAAGAATAAAATAACATTTTTGAAATAAAACGCTATTGTTTACTTTGTAAACACAATTAAATGTTGTCTCTTGAATATTAAACATTATTGGTAGGCAAATGGATGGTTTGGGATAATCTGGTAAATACCTAAAATGTGCTAAATCTTAATAACAAATGCTTGTGTTTCAAATTAAAATGTAATAAATCAATTTGTGGATTTGAAGTACATTTGTGGCTTAAAACAGAAAAAAATTATATTAAATTAGAGACTCAAACAAACAAAAACAGGAGTAACTAAGTTGGTTGTGTGAATAGCCCCAGCTTTCAGAGTCAATGATGTCTGTCCTTCTGACTTTCAGAATATTAATTTGCTCATAAATGTTCTTGGATGTATGTGTCACATTAATGGGCTGGTTTAAATACCCACAAGTTACTGATTATTCAACTGCCAGTAATTACACTGCAGGCCTTGCCTTCTGTACTTCTGCATATTATGTAAACTAGCCAATTTGGTGCCTTATCATTGATTTAGAATTCAGCTTTGAATATAAGAGGAATAGTTGCTATTATAATTATAATTCAGCATTCATTTATTTTCCAAAACTAGAAGTGTGAGAGATATATTGGAATATTTAGATGCAGCCAGTGATAAGCATGAATATTTATCAGTGTTCCCTGTTTGTATAAAATTGTCCAAAATTTCTTTTGTTATTCATCGAATAGTTTTGTGTAATTATTGTGTTTAAAGGGTATATTCTAAAAATCCCATTGTTTCACATTCATATGAAAAAAATAAAATCTTGAACTTTTAATTAGGATATTTGGGACAGTGTATTTTCATTATATAAATATATTTATATCAATTTTTTTCAAAAAATTATTTTAAAAATTCCTAGAAGAAATCCTATAGGATGTGTGTTTGTCAGATTTTAATTGTGCACAATAAAGTATGCATTCAAAATACAAATATTGTGTATATACTTGACCTATTGAGAGCAAGCCTTCCAATTTGCGAGTCTTTTTAAAAATGAGCAAACACTGAGAGAAAATAGTTGAAAAGCACTGAGTAGAATTGTGTGCCTGTTGTATAGATTCACAACTCAGAATGGAAAGAAAAAACAGTGTAGTATAGTCTAGGAAGCATATTTTTACAAGCAAGTTGATAAGTGGGGAAAGAATGAACACAGTGATGCCCAGAGGACTAAGGAAATGCACATTGAAAACAAGGAGACATACAGAAACACAACAATCATGGTCCTAACAGACTATGGTTAGAAAGCTGTGGGACAGTGTGAACTTTCAGAAGGACCTTGTGAGTATGCTCAAGGTGTAGCCATCTGGGAGATAAAAATAATTTGTTTGTGATCTAGTGGGGCAAAAACTTCTATCTTGGAGGGATGCTTGTTAAGACATAAAATGTCTTGAAAAAGAAGCAAAACATTCCTGTTCTGTGAGAGGGCTCATTAAGACTCAAGAAGTAAACAGCACAAAAATATCAGGAATTTCCTGAAGCTGACCAGATTCGCAGAGCTTCTCCCTTTCCAAGCATATACAAGCAGGAATTATTGCTGAGACTCAGACCAGCTGAGAAGAGAGAAACAAGCCCCTTCAGTAGCCTGACAGTGATGTATTCCAAACTACTGCTCTGTCTTCAAACCGTGCAGTGAAGTCCAGGATTCCAACTTACATGCGCCATCACCATGTTTAGGTAAACTTTTGGTGACACAGCTCGCTGAATTATTTTTGTACCTGTTGTGGTAGGACCCTTAAAAGTTAAGAAAAACTAAAAGAGGAAACAGCTACACAATGCAAGTCGGTACGTTTTAGTGTAGGCTCAACTTCACAACATCTCTTCCTCACGGCCCCTTTTTTCTCCTTCTTCTCCATTAGCAGCCACAATGTCCAGTAGTTTAAATTACCAAAAAATAAAAAAAAAATACAACTTATATATAATTATATATGTGTTTCAAAGAAGCCAAAAATGCATAAAAGTCCAAGCCCTATCATGTTTGGTGGTCTGGTCTTTGAATATGAATCTGTTAGCAGCTTGGGTGCCAACACAATGAATTGCTTCCGGAAAAAAGCCTCAGTGTCTTATTCTTTGTCTGAGTGTTCCAGTAACCCTTCACCCATAAGCCCCTTCCTATTTCCCTCCTGATCCCACTCTCCCTTCCCCTTCTTCAGCATGCCCCTCCCCAAGTCCACTGATAGAGGAGGTCCCCCTCTCCTTTCTTCTGATCTTAGTCTATCAGATCTCATCAGGAGTGGCTGCATTGTCATCTCCTGTGGCCTGATAAGGCTGCCCCCCCCCTCAGGGGGAGGTGATCAAAGAGCAGGCCAATCAGATTATGTCAGAGGCAGTCCCTCTTCCCATTACTATGGAACCCACTTGGACACTGAACTGCCATGGGCTACATCTGTGCAGGGGTTCTAGGTTATCTCCATGCATAGTACTTGGATGGAGTATGAGTCTCTGGGAGGACCCCTGTGATCAAATTTCTGGTTCTGTTGCTCTCCTTGTGGAGTTCTTGTCCTCTCCAGATCTTACTATTTCCCACTTCTTACATAAGATTCCATGCACATTGCCGACAGTTGGTCATAAGTCTTAGCATCTGCTTTGATAGTCTGCAGGGCAGAGCCTTTCAGAAGCCCTCCGTGGCGGGTTTCAGATAGATCCGTTTTGCATGTGGTAGAATTTGCATTTATTCGTTAAGAGACAGATCCTATTATTAGTCACCCAAAATCTTTATTATATTTTAATATACTAAATATATTAATATTAATTAATTAATATTAATAATTAGTAAATAATTAATTTATTAGTATTAATATACTGAATAAATGATATTTAGTATACTTGACTGAACACTTGAATTACTATAAATATTCTCTCATGTGTAAAATATGCTGACTCAATAGTTGATTGCAGCTGAAGACTCAACAGCTTCTTGAGTTTATGCAAATAAAGCAATAAAAAGATACAGAAGTATAGATTTATAAAATATCCCAATTTTTTAGCCATGCCATGATCAAACCTTTGAGTCATATAAAAAAACGTATAGTCTTGGTTAATTTCACACTGCTGTGAATAAATACAAAAATTCCTGACTAATGAGACATAAGATAGAAAAGATTTATTTTGAAGTTCCAGAAGGATATAGTCCATTTCTATAATGGGAAGACTTAACATGAAGCAGGGAAGTCAGGAGCCAGAGAAAGGCTATTTACATTGCATCTCTAATCATGTAACCTAGAGTAAGAAGGTAATGTGGCCCTCAAGGGCTTTTCTAGTGATGTATTTTCTCCTTAGTGGAACTAAAGAGTCTAAAGATTTCCAAACAGCACCCTCAGTTGGGAACGAAGTATTCCAACACTTGAATGACTAAATATTACACCTCTTGAGCGCTGAGATGTTTCAGATTTGAATCACAATGGAGGCAACTTCTTCAATTGGGCGGTAATAGATATGTAATACACTGAAATAGAAGGCTCTCACTACATGCCTTTTAAAATGAAGGAATTGTCCGCAGTCATAGCAACATGGAAGTGAGTTCTTTGGATATTAAGAGTAAGAGGCTTCAAGTGTAGTAGAGGTATCTGTATGGGGGACACACATGGATCACATTGATTCACTGCTAAATAGAGATTTTGATTATATTTTGATGAAATGATAACTTTTCTGACATATATTGGGAGTTAAAATCAAAATATAATTACTGATTGCTTAATAAATATTAATATAAAAGAATTCATACCTTCTTTTTAAACATTTTACAATTTATTTATTTTATTTATGAAAATTTATTCACTTTGTATCCTAGCTATAGCTCCTCTCCCTCAATCCCTCCCAATCCTGCCTTCCTTCCCTCTTCTTCTCCCATGCTCCTCCCCCAGTCCACTGATGGGGGAGGTCCTCCTTCCCTTCAATCTGACTCTAGCCTATCAGGAAGTCATACCTTCTTAATGCGCAAAACTTCAACTCAATAAAAGATAATTTTTTTTAATCTGTCCATTACCAGAGGTACTCACATTCAGATTTTCTCAAGTCATTGCTAAAGTACTTGTAGCCTTTAGTCAGATTCACACTGAACAAAATAGTCATATCCTTTATTGAAATTATTAAATATTGACTACATGGACACTAATTTCTACTGATCGACATTTTCTCAGTTGGAAAGTCACAGAAGATAATAAAATTATGTATTATGATGGAAATTTGTTGCATATAACTCTTAAATATTGTTGCGAAAATCAGTAGTAATCATTTACTATTCTTTTTAATTGTATCTTCAATAGGGCAATAATGAACTGTATATTTTGTCTTTTCTTTTGAATGACTTATGGCTGATAATAAACTCAACAAGTGATGGATCAGCTAAATTAAGTCAACCAGTGATTGGAGAGCATATAATCAGCAGAAATCATCAGGAGCTGATACTGCCCAAGTGCCTAAGAGCTGCATCTCTGTTCACAGTACACTCTGTATAGCGTTACTTCCCTACACATATTATGGTGTGAGGTTCCATGACACTACAATATATATGTGATTTAAGGGAAAAAATTGGGATGCCATTGAGATTGTAACAACATACTACAATACGTAAACTAAAAAATTATTCTTCTTATATTGCTAAATGACAAATACATTCCTAAATAATGTATTCAGAGTTCTGCATATTATTGAGTCAGACAGAAGGAATTGTCCACAATTATGTAATTATGCAGAAAAGCAAGATTATGGATTTCTTGGTTCCTCTCACTGTAGATAAGTTATTTTTTTCTACCTTGGTGTTATTGTTTTGTATCCTTCAAATTCAATTTCTTAAAGAAAGACTGAAAATGCATGATTTTCATTAGCTACTCAATTAAAACACTGTACGGCTCTTTGAATCTAATGTATGCCCTCACAGTGTGAGATTATCCACTGAGTCATGAGGAGTACACATGAGTGAGAAAAGTGACTCTCTTTCTGGTCAGTCCTCAAAGGCCCACAGCTTCTCAGGGAGTAACCAGGCTGAGACTTGGAGAGACATGGTGGAGGATGATTTTGAACAAATTTCATTTTACACATGCATAAAATTTCAACTATGTTTTAAATTGAGCACCCCATTGTAACATACCTAAGTTACCCTTACTCTAATACATAAACTTGCATCCAATCTCTAGCAAGAAAGTTTTTCAAATTTTATCTTTCTTATTAGTTACATTTTGTTAATTCTGTAACCGGGCTCCCTCATTCCCTCCCCAATTCCACCCTCCCTCCCTCATCTCCTCCCTGCCCCTTTCCAAGTCCACTGATAGGGGAGGACCTCCTCCCCTTTCATATGACTCCGTTTTGTCAGGTATTTTCAGGACTGGCTGCAAAGTCCTCCTCTGTGGCCTAACAGTACTGCTCCTCCCTTGTGGGGTGGGGAGGTCAAAGAGCCAGTCATTGAATTCCTGTTAGAACTAGTCCTTGTTCCCCTTACTATGGGAAACCAATTGATTACTGAGCTATCATGGGTCACATCCAAGCAGAGGTTCTAGGTTTTATCCACTCATGGTCTTTGGTTGAGTGTCCATCTCAGAAAAAACCCTGTGCCCAGATATGTTTGGTCCTTGTGGAGCTCCTATCCTTTCCACATCAAACTCCCCTTCTTTCATATGATTCCCTGCACTCTGCCGAAGGTTTGGTTATGAGTCTTAGTATCTACTTTGGAACACTGCCAGGTAGAGTCTTTCAGATGTCTTCTGCGGTAGACTCCTGTCATAAGTTCAATGCATATCCCATTTGTCTTTCTAAATGAGGATTGATCATCATACCCCATGTCTGCTTTCTTGATTATCTTCTTTAGGTGTATAGATTTCATTATGTTTATCATATCTTTTAGGTCTATATAAGCGAGTATATTCCATGTTTGTCTTTCTCCTTCTGGGATACTTCACTCAGAATGATCTTTTCTAGATCCCACCATTTGCCTGCAAATTTCATGCTTTCCTCCTTTTTGATTGCTGAGTAGTATTTCATTGTGTAAAAATACCACAATTTCTGTATCCATTCCTCCGTTGATGGACATCTGGGTTGTTTCCAGGTTCTGGATATTACAAATAAAGCTGCTACAAACATGGTTGAGCAAATGTCCTTTTTGTGTACTTGAGCAAATTTTGGGTATATGCCTAGCAGTGGTATAGCTAGGTCTTGAGGAAGCACTATTGCTAATTGTCTGAGAAAGCGCCAGATTGACTTCCAAAGTGGTTGTACCAGTTTACATTCCCACCAGCAATGGATTAGGGTTCCCCTTTCTCCACAACCTCTCCAGCA
This sequence comes from Psammomys obesus, assembly GCF_907164565.1. Classification (NCBI taxonomy): domain Eukaryota; kingdom Metazoa; phylum Chordata; class Mammalia; order Rodentia; family Muridae; genus Psammomys; species Psammomys obesus. The sequence goes on along the minus strand of NW_026596073.1, from coordinate 40,430,845 downwards.
TGTGTTGTCACTTGAGTTTTTCATCTTGGCTCTAGCAAGAAAATTTTATCAACCACAGTGGGTCACACACATTTCTGACAGGAAAAGCCTTCGAGAATTGGGAAGAAAAAGTTCAGTGAAACAGGGATGAGAATGAGATTGTTGGTAAAGTTAAAATTCAATATATGAATGTATGAAACAGAAATAAAAAGTATAAATATAAAAACAAAAAGTATTTTTTCATAAAAGAGTAAACAAACAGATAAGAAAACAAACAGATAAGAAAAACTCAGGTAATTTATGCGTTCTCACTGGCAATTGTGTGAAAATGCCACAGGTGGGCTTAGCCACACTTTTCCTCAGTATATATTAAATATAATACAGATAACCATATAAATATAGTAGCTTTATTCATTCCAAAGTTACTTTTATATAAACAGTAAGATACCACACACACACACACACACACACACACACATGCACACACAGAAGTTTATTTGGATTTTTTACAAGAGAATGGGTCAAGGGTTACTGGAACACTCAGACAAAGAATAAGACACTGAGGCTTTTTTCCGGAAGCAATTCATTGTGTTGGCACCCAAGCTGCTAACAGATTCATATTCAAAGACCAGACCACCAAACATGATAGGGCTTGGACTTTTATGCATTTTTGGCTTGGGGAGGGGCATGCTGAAGAAGGGGGAAGGACAGTGGGATCAGGAGGGGAAGAGGGAGGGGCTTATGGGAGATACAAAGTGAATAAAGTGTAATTAATAAAAAAAATTTAAAAAAAAGCTTCTGAGTGGTTTATCCAAGTCCTCTGTTCTCCAGGTGCTTATAAGATGGTCCTCAGATTACAGGGGTTTTCCACATTCTTTGGAGTGGTGAATAATTTCACAAAAGCATAATCTCTTATATATAATTTTATTCCTATACATAAGATATGTGTGTATATTATATCCATTTGAAAATCGAAATGTAAAATCACAACATATTTTTTAAATTGGTGCCTCTTTTCATGGGCTAGTAGACTTACGGAATCATGTTCTTATTTTCTCAAATTTATCTACAGTATATAAAATATTAAAATAAAAACAGCAACTACTGGCTTCTGTCATATCTTTCTCATTATGCCCTCCACTCTGCACCCTTCTCCAGGCTCTGACATATACTTTGTTGCAATCCTGAAGTATGACACATTCCAGCACAGTTTAAAATAGTTATCTTCCTGTTAGAATGCAGGCAGTGATGGATGCAAGTTGTTTCCCTAGGGACCTTGTTAGAGAACATCACTCATATGTTCAGGGAGCGTTTGAACAAATGGACCTGCTGTTCTACCTAATGCTGTTATAATTCCTTGATACATGGTCACTGCATGTGACAACTGAGACTGTCACTTAAAACACAAGCACATTTCTAAACTCATTATAAAGCTTCACATTAATTCTTCTCAGAGGTGTTATCATAAAGAGTAAATACTTGGGTCTTGACAATCAGTAAGTTTAAAAATTACACGGCATACTCTTTCTGAAATTGAAATAATATCTTGTGTATAAGTGCCTGAACATTGTGGAAAATCCTAATTTAGAAAAACATACAATATTTAAAGAATTCATACGGTATACATAGAACATCAATGCACTCATTGGTATTCTACTATATGGATATTTGCTGTAGGTAGAAATGTGTAAATGTTAAAAAAAACAAGTAATAACTTGTGATAAAAGTATCTAAAATAATTTATGGTGGTCTTCATGTACTAAAAGTAAACAAGTTAGTTGATTTCTATAAAGAAAAAGATAACAAATTTTGTAAACTAACTCCATGCTGTGTTTAAGAAAAATATGTAAAAAAAAAAATAAAGAAAACACAACCTGTTTATACCAATAGATAGTTCATGTAAATTGACTCCCCCCCAAAAAAAGTCAAATGACATAAAAACAATTTCCTTTGGGGAAAAGATGCATTGGAGAGAATTGTCAAACTATTAAAAGCATTTAATAATAAGGAAAGAGGAGCTCAGCAGTGAACACGTTCAGTGCTCTTGAAGAGGACCTTGGCACAGCAACTGCATTCTGTGCTAATCAACCACCTGCACCCTCATTCCAATGCTTACAATGTCCTCCTCTGGCCCCCAGGTACCATGTAAATATGGTGAACATACACAGGTACACACACACATTGCTTGTTGGTTTATATTATATATAAAAATAATGTTCAAAAAGATGATGTCTTAATCTGCACTAATATAAAACGAAATCTATTATGTAAACTTAAGTTTAATCTAAAAAGCATTTGGGATTTATTCAAGTTGAGCAATCATTTCTTCATGGTCTGTGTTCTATAGTTTTATGCATATGAATTATAAAAATTCATATATATTAAAACAATATGAAAGGAAAACAGGATGGACATTGGAAGGAGAAAACAGGACAGGAGCTTACCACAAAGGACCTCTGAAAGACTCTACCCAGTAGTGTATCAAAGCAGATACTGAGACTCATAACCAAACTTTGGGCAGAATACAGGAAAACTTCTGAAAGAAGGGAGAGATAGTAAGACCTGGAGCTCCACAAGGAGAGCAACAAATCTGGGACAACGGGTCTTTTCTGAGACTGATACTCCAACCAAGGACCATTCATGGATATAACCTAGAACCCCTGCTCAGATGCAGCCCATGACAACTAAGTGTCCAATTGGGTACCCTAGTAAGGGAAACCGGGGCTGTCTCTGACATGCACTCTTTGACCACCCTTGCTCTTATAGGGGAAGCAGCTTTGCCAGGCCACAGAGGAAGACAGTGCAGCCAGTCCTGATGAGACCTGATAAGCTAGGGTCAAATGGAAGGGGAGGAGGACCTGCCCTATCTATGGACTTGGGGAGGGGCATAGGATGAGATGAGGGAGGGAGGACAGGATTGGTAGGGAATGAGAGAGGTGGTTACAGCTGGGATACAAAGTGAATAAACTATAATTAATATAAAAAATAAAAATTTAATTTAAAAAACAGTATGAGTGTTACCTTATAGACTTTATCTACAATATGCTTTGCAACTCTCTCTACTATGGTGTTGGCAATAATGACATATTTTTTACATAGTTCAAGAAAACCAGATATATAATTTTAATGATTATTACATTGATACAGACTTTCTGTACATTTCTCTGTGTTGGTTTATCACCCTGCAAAAACTAAAGTCCAAGTGGATCAGAGACCTTGACATAAAAACAGAAACACTGATATAGTGTTAGAATAAAGAGTAGAGAAGAGCCTTGGACTCATTAGCACAGGAGACAACTTCCTGAACAGAACACAAACAGTACTGGCTCTGAGATTAAAAAAAAAAAAATCAAAAAATGGGACCTCAAGAAACTGAAAAGCTTCTGTACAGCATAGGACACTGTCAAACAGAACAAAATGACAGCCTACAGACTGGGAAAAGATCTTCACCAACCCCATATCTCACAGAGTGCTAATATACAGAATACATAAAGAACTGAAGAAATCAAACATCAACAAACCAACAAACCAAGTAGCTAAACAGAGAATTCTCAACAGAGGGATATCAACTGCTAGAAAAACACTAAAAAAAATGCTCAATATCTTTAGTAATCAGTGAAATGTAAATAAAAACGACCCTGAGATTTCACCTTGCCAGGCCACACAGAGGAAGAGAATGCAGCCAGTCCTATGAAACATGATAGGTTAGTGTCAGATGGAAGGGGAGGAGAAGCTCCCCTATCAGTAGACTTGGGGAGGAGCATGTGAGGAGAAGAGAGAACAGGGGTGAGATTGGGAGGGGACAAGGGAGAGGGCTACAGCTGCTATACAAAGTAAATAAATTGTAATTTGTAAATAAATAAATAACACAAAAACAAAACAAAACCCACCATCCAATGAACCAAAAAAACCCAACAACAACAACAAAAAACAACCCTGAGATTCCATCTCACACTCATTAAAATGGCTAAGATTAAAAACACATGCTGGAGAGGTTCGGGAGAAAGAGGAACTCTCTTTCACTGCTGGTGGGAATGTAAATTTGTACAAAATCTTTGGGAACCAATCTGCCACTTTCTTAGAAAATTAAGAATAATGTTACCTCAAGATCCAGTTAAACCACTCCTGGGTGTATATCTGAAATATGATCCACCATTCAATAAGGACATTTGCTTCCAAAATGTTATATATCATTTGTTTATACAAACAGCTGACATCTTTGCTTCGAAGTTTTATAAAAATTCTACAAATAATTCATGCTTGTGAAGATAATAACTTTTACCAATAATCACTCATTTTTATAAACTTTGAGGACATGTTTTTAAACATAGAAGGAGATTTTTCAGTAGATATTTATCTTAATTCATCTTACAATCAAATGGACTAAAAACTGTTGCTCATTTTTATTGGTCAATCACCCTTAGAAGATATAGAGAATGTCTCTTCATGGCACAAAAAAGTGCAACTTTTATATATCATGTAATATATATACTATGTTTTATTACGTAAATAATTGGGAATTAATGCCTAAGATTCATTTTAAAAATCAGTTAAGACTGTATATGCAATAAGGGATAAGAAATTATTTCACTTGTTAGAAAACATAATGTAAACTTTTTGTTTTAGGTGTTAATATTAAATTCACTTAAATATGGACTTACTGTTTCCATGGTATCTGATTCATATTTTAAAAGCAGCATTATGGGATGATATTGAGATATGGCTCAGCATTTAAGAGCATTGTCTTCTCTTCCAAAAGTTCTGGGTTAACTTCCAGCACCTACATGGCAGCTCACAACCATCTTTAACTCTAGTTCCATGGGATCTGATACCCTCACACCAACCAATGCACATAAAGAAAAATTAGATAGATAGATAGATAGATAGATAGATAGATAGATAGATAGATAGATAGAGTCAGCATTGTCTTTTGAACCAGTTACAATAGAAACTTCAGAAAAGTTTTAAGACATGTTACTTATATAAGATGTCAAAACTCTCAGTTGGAATTTGCTGTTGACACTCAGGGGCCAGATGTGTTAGGACACACATGGAATCAGAGCACTTTGTAGTCTGAGGGAAAAAAAAAATTAAGTGCTAGGATGGTTTGGTTAAAAGCAAGATTCTGTTTAAAAATAAAAATAACTTACTCTTCAAAGTTGAAGGATGAAAAATTGAATAAATATAGAGAAAATATTATGTTTCCGAGGCTTCCCCTAGAAACTAAAGAATGATGGCAGTTTGCAGAAAGTCTGTACTGATGTACTCTTACTGTTGACCAGTGTCATGAAGCACACAACATTTTTTAATAATCTGTTCTTTTTTTTGTACTTTTGAAAAAAAGCAGAATCATTGGTTCAATTTATATCATGTTTTCTTAATTATCCATTTATATGAAGAAAATATTGCCTTTCCCAAAACATAAGCATATTGTATGAAAGTTTGAGTGCATACATACGTTATTTGATAAACTGTATTAAAAGAGTCAATGTGATCAGCAACATCCACATTAGAGAGTAAATATACTATTTGCTGTTATAGAAGTTTGAATGAAGAATTTCACAATGTGATGATTATTATATCTTTACACTTATATTTTCACGTTTGCACATTAAAACTAATTGGAGTTTAATCCTTTGTGTTTCTATAAGTTTTATAAACAAGACAATTACAGGATTAAAGGATGAGCAGCTATAAAGTCTTCTTGTAGACATTGTTAAGAGAGACTTCTTGTAGACATTGTTGAGTTGTTTGTATGAAACTATTAATTTACAATGCTTCAATTATTTTGGAGGCATGCTTGTTTCAGTGCACACATTTGTTATAAAAATCATTCAAGTACATAATAAAAATGCATCTCTTTGCCTTAAATTGCATTGGTTTTATTATCTGTGAGCTTACTGTACTACAAATATGTATTAGGAATTTACATATTCACTTTTAAATTGTTCAGCTCTGTAGTGGTTTACAGTTTAATTGTGTATTCAAATAGATAGAGGTGCTGTGCAGGTATTTGTTAATGATGTGTCCTTAGGAACTTTCTTTAGTTTTCATTAACTCCGTCTCTGTAATGAGTAACATAAAGGAACGAAGCCCCAGTTTATTGTAATAATTACTTCACATAATGAATATGTATCAGATTCAAGAAGGGGACTTCTGCTGTTATAATGACTATAGAGCTCATAACCATTTCAACATTGTCTAACTGTAACAAGCTGTTAGGACTTCTACCAAGGCTGTCCTGTACAAAAGAGCTGTGGGGAAGGAAAAGACAAAGCTGGAAAAACAACTTTCTTCATAAACCTGTAGTCAAAACGAGGAAGAAACAAAAGTAAGAAAAAATATGAGCTTTCCAAAAATTTTTTTCTCCTGATACTGGAGGACAGTTCCTTATTATTTTGCCTTCATCTTAGATTCTAAATTCAGTGTCTATGAAGATGGGCAAAAATTTGTTTCTGCTTCCCAACTGTACAGTTTAATGTTTAAGATTTATTTCCCTAAGACACCAAATAACATAGCACTTATCGTAACTGACACATGATATCTCTTAATCACTTAAGTCATATCTCCAGCCGGATGATGTACACTTTACTAAGGGTCTATTATCTCGATCAGTCACTGCTTTCAAATCCTACGTCTGCACAGGGGCTGCGGATACACCTAAAGCAGAGGATTCTCTGTGGGTTGTGTATTTTAGAGATGGATGGTAAAGAGTCAAATAGTTCAGATTGACCACAAAAAAAAAAAAAAAAAAAAGTGGCATAGAATAAAGGAAGATCCTCAAACACTGTTCCTTCTGCCTAATCTCCCAAGTCATGGAATTGCAAATAACTGTTACCATTCCTCATTCTTGTGGTGATGGTGATCAAACTCAGGGCATGATGCATGTGGAACTATCACTAGGCCAAATAGCTACATTGCTGGCCCTATACTCAATATTTGTATTGTGCTATCCAGTAAATGTTTTCCAACGTCAAGTCCACGTACTAAAGGTTGTTTTTTGTGTGACCTTTTCAAAATTTCAATCTTTGGAGCTTATATGTGAATGGTGATTGTGAGACCTTGACAGACATCTTTCTTCTCTGTTGTCTGCATAAGAGGCCAGTGATTTGTGAAGTAATTGCCAATTTACTTGACCACTACATGTATCTGTACAACTGATATTATAGTAAAATCTCCAAAAATTTGGGACAGTTGAAATCTTTGCTTTTAATAAATAGTTTCCAGTATTTTCTTCATATCAGGAGAAAAAAAGCTGGTTGATATGAATGAGTACTTTAAAATATTTTATTTTTAAAATAAATTCTTTAATAGTTTTCCACTAATTTATTTCACCTTTTTAAGTCATCAAATAAATGGTTTGTGTCTTGGAAAAATAAAACATACATTTCTATATTTGTTTCTTATCAACTATGCTGTATTTCTGGGCTTTATAGAAGTATCACTTATTAGAAATTTAATTTAATATCTTATATAATTAATCCATGTTCTACCTTTCTTATTAACATTCACATAGTCATTTACAAATTCTACCTTACATGACATTTGTAATTTGGGGCATCTTCGGCTCAGTATCAGAAATCTCCCTTTCCTAATAGCATGCACCTCATTTATCTCTCAGCTTTACTTGGCTGTCATCTGCCAACATAAGTCTACTTACTCAGCATAACTGTGCTAATAGACTCTGCACTTCAAAGTTCTCCATAGCATAGTCATTAATACTTACATTTACAAAATTTGTTAAACATTTCTTAGGATTTCTTTGTCAGGCTGTCAAAAAAATATTGTTCCTTGTGCTTGTTTCCAATTCTAAACTCAATTCCATATAAGCAAATGTTTTTTACTATAACAACCCATTTAAAGATTCAAAACTTTTATTTTATTTGGACTAAAACAACATTTCAAATATTTTATAGTTCAGAATAATACAAACTTATTACCTGTTTTCCCCTGAAAAGTGCTTGATTATTCTTTTGATTACATTTCAGTTTCCTAGGAAATCCCAGATAATGTTCTTATCTCAAAATCTTTAAAGGAATTCCTTTATAAAAATTATAGGTACAGATGTTTATAATCTATTTATAAAGCAAAGTTTGATGACAGATGCAATTGTAGAACCATCATTTTGCAAAACAGGAAAACAAACAAACAAACAACAAACATCACAAGTAAATATGTGGTTTGTCTACCTGAACTTTGGAAAATACACTCAGAGTTTATCTCTAGATTTCTAAGTTTCTGAATTACAAAACTTAATGATGATATTTCCTCAACTAGATATCAGAACTGGAAATATAAAGAGGTAGGAGTGATGACGGGAATTTGGTTTGTTGGGTACATGTTTGATATTTTGTTTATAAAATTGTGGGAGGATGTTGATGAGAAAAGATATTAATTCATGGATACAACCTTTAAGAATTTCATGTATGAATGAAAACTAATTGCAGAAGTATGCTAAAGAATGGCAAGGTATTAAATACTAAATTGAATAGAAGAGATACAAGATCTTTACAAACATTAACATCTAATAAGTGGAGAATAACATTTTTAACTCAATTAGAAAATTAGAAAAGAGTACCAGAAAGGTAAATAAAAACATAGGATGATAGGGCTGGAGATCTGGCTCTTTGCTTGAATATGCAGAATGTTCTTGAACTTAACTTCAACACATAAGCTGGTAATGGAACAATACACAGCCCATTGTTATTCCAAGAAGAGCAGATAATATGTTTTCTTCAGTCCTCTGCAGACATAGGCACTCATAGTCATGCTCACACTTACACACACACACACACACACACACACACACACACACACAGAGAGAGAGAGAGAGAGAGAAGAGATACACACACACACAGAAGTAAAAATCCTTTTTAAATGAAAATGATTCATGGGATGAAGATGATCATAGATGCTTTTCTGTGGTTCAGTTACATTTATATCTAGTCTGAGGTAGATGTCATTCCCTTGTTTAAATTTTCATACATCAAAGTGAGGGATCATTCAGCTGAAGGAAGGAATATAATTCTTCAACTCCTTAATAGTCAAAAATTACATAACATGACCCTAACCTCATCATATTGGTCTGATGGACAGTAAGTTATTCTCTAATAATCTAAAAGAATCCAAAATGTGGAAGATGAGGAATTGATATTTGGAACTCATGCCACCTGAAGATAAATATTATGCCAAGAAACAATTGTATTTGCTAAGCAAACTATAATTTTTATTTCCAACGTCAAGAAGCCCTTGAACTCTGGAAGATAGTAGACCTGGTGGTCCCAGTGTTTTCAGTACCTAGGATCCTCCTCAGGGAACCCAGTCTAAATCTTCCCTGACTCCTGACCTTATGAACATCATTGTATGAAACATATGTGTCTTTAGGCTGTGACAACTATTACATTAAAAAAAAAGTTTTTGACACATTCACAATTACTAAAAACAAAAAAATAAAATAAAATAAAAGGTTGAAATTGGTAACGCATCCTGGACTGCATAAATTACATGGGGACAACAGTTTATAAAGGTTGGTTTAGGTGAATTTAACTAGAACTGGCCTGGTAGAGTGTAGGAACACAAGGTCGAGAAAAGTGGGTTATGGGAGAGGGAATGTCTATGAATGTAAAGGAAACTTGAAAGAGAATTTTACTTTGAAGAGAGAGGTGGGGTCTAACACACTTGCGGAATGAGAGTATATAATGGAGAGACCTGTTACATTTTATAGTTGTTAATGCTTTTTTTTTTTTTTTATAAAACAAAAGACAGAAAATTGTTAAGTCTCTGCAATAGTTTAATTTAGGAATGACTGAGTGAGATACAATAGCTTCTTTACTTTTGTTAAATGGTTTAGTTTAGTACTTAGTATTTTTGTTAGTAACACTGACCTATCGCCTTTATAAATGAAATTTAAAATTACTCAGTGCAATACATTTCCTATGGAAAATACTTCATTTATTATTGGTTTCTATGAGCTTACAGGAGCAGGATTTTGTTCAGAAATCTTTCAGAACAAATTACTTTCTTAGTATCTTTTTGGTTTTGCTTCATTTTATTGAAAATAATTTTCACATAAAAATATATCTCTATTATGTTCTCCTCCCCCCATCAAAATTCCTCCCCAATCCAGATCCATGGCCTTCATCTTTTTCATTAGAAAAAGACTACTGGAAAATAATTAAAAAAATATTAAAGTAAGATAAAACAAAAACTAACACACTGCTGGCACAGAACAACAACAACAAAACAACACGTAGAAAAAAAGCCGAAGAAAAGGCACAGGCACCCATTTGCACACTCAGAAGGCCCATAAAACCATAAAACTGCAAGCCATTATATATGTGTAGAAATAAACTATTTTTTTTAATTTAAAAGAAAAAGTAAAAGAGTTAAAAGAAAAACCTCATATGACATTTAAAGACGAAGAACCTCTGAATACACTATTGAATTTGTACTTCTGTCTCTTGATGGCACAGAAATTGTGTATTCTCTTGTACATTGATATGCTGTTAAGGTCGGACATTTCTGGATAGCATCTGAGCTCTGTACATAATGATAGACTCCCTTTCACCATATCTCCTAAGGAACATTACTCAGCCCTCAGGAATAATATAAGCTCAAACTTTCCAGATTATATATATACTTTCAACCAATGACTTTTAACTGTGCCTGGGAGTTCTTCTCCCACTCATAGAATAATTAAGTACTACTTTCCCCCTTTTGATAAGGATGTTTTGTTACATGTAAATGAGGTATCCGTGGTATCCCTAACCCCAAGAAATCAAGCATATTCACCTTCAAAACTCCTCCCACTGCCCAAGAGTTTTAAGTCTCTGATTCAGGAAATAAACTCTCTCTCACTCCACTTCTCCACCCTGACTTCATGAAATTCATCATTTATTCTGGGGAAGGACAGGTTTCCCTCTTCCCTCGAACACCTTGTGCTTGACAGTCAGCCATGTGCTTCTGCCATTCTCTTTAAGCGGTTCCTGTCTGTGAGAGCAAGCGGCTGGCTCCCCCTGAAGCAGCCATTCTGTCCTCCTGGACAAAATCATGTTCCTGCTTCTGCCTCTCTTGTTTTTAAGCTCTGAGTGAGCCCCTTCACAAGCTTCTTACCAAGCAGCCACCAACCCATCCAAGGCCAGGCCCTTAGAGATGCCTGGCTGAGGTTTTGGAGTCCAGAGATACTTTGGCCCTGGCACTTCACACTATTCTGCCTGGAGCTTGCACTTCTGTTTTCTACCCACTAGCCCAGGCTCTCAGCAGGTGCAAAACAGCATACAGACTGCACAATTCTTCAATGTGAAGTATAATTTTAGTAATTAGTCTATCCTATACAGGAACACATCTTTGTCTTTACTAATGACTTACACTTCAAACTGTGGATATACAACTATATTTCCTAAGAGTGTGGAAAATTTATAAAGATAATTTTGAGCAATGTCATGAGCAAGCACATGACATTGGTAACATGGCAGAGCCACTGCAGATACACACGTTTTCTTGAAGGATTTAGCTAACTAATGCTTTCTACAGCGAGACCAAGAGCATTAAGTATTTCCAGATCATTCACATTGAGAAACTTGATTTTACATACATTCCCCTCTGGTAATAATTTCTATAATACTAGCCATTCAAATGGGAGAAAACTTTGTAAAGAATGATGATCTACGTTAATGTAAAATCTTCTGTCAAGCATAAGATAAAAGTGATCGTATCATGTACTTTCATCATAAATTACCTGTGCAGTGTTATAAAAACATCTTTTGAGAAAAAGATTAAAATCTTTGTTTTAGCATGTTAGAGATGGAAAGTAATGAGTATAAATTTGTAGATATGTACTAATATGCATCTCACTTAATAACCAGGGGAAAGTTCATGGAATGGGAGGTAAAAACATAAACTGTGGTCAGTACATAAAGCTACTGTGTGCTGTGATAAGGCAATGATCTTAAAGGGTCAATAGCTACTGCTTTTATAAAGATAGATAGATAGATAGATAGATAGATAGATAGATAGATAGATAGATAGATA
>NW_026596073.1:40326998-40418826 GCF_907164565.1 Psammomys obesus | reverse complement strand
ATAGATAGATAGATAGATAGATAGATAGATAGATAGATAGATAGATAAAAAAAATATAAGTCTAATGTAATGCCACTAGAAATCTGACATGTTCTTTCTGCCTAATTAATTGTTACATGTCATGTATTTTGCTTATTGAGACTTTTAGAGTTTTCAGCATCAGCAGAATATGAAAAAGAGTCATGCTTCACCAAGCTACTTAATGTTATGTGCCAGGAACTATGAAAAGATGGTTAAAGTGTTCCTTTATCATGGTATTTGATGAAATCGGAAGTGCTATGAAATCAGTCCCAACAAGGGACATGTCACAGTTTGATGGCATTAATATGCAAGCAAATGCGAGCCAGAATGTTCTTGGAGCTGACTGAAGCGCTCCTCTCTTCACAGATGGCAGCTAAGTCAGCATTGCCGTTTCTGAAGACATGTTCCTTAGAGCTTTTACTTTTGTCATCAACAAAATGAATGATGAAGGGTATAACAAGGTCTGCAAAGTCCAGAAACAAACTGACCTTTGCATGATTATTAATACCAAACACACACATATACACATACATTTTCATGCAAACATATGTGCAAATTAAGAGGAACACACACTTAAACACAAACATACACAGGAAATGTCACATTATATTTGTCTAATTTAGTTTATTTGGAATATTTTATCCAATGTTCTGTTCTGGCAAAAACAGAAAATCTAATTCATGCTAATACCACATAGGTGGATATTTAAATTCCTAAGAAATCGAAATCCATAAATAGCAGAATAGCTTCAATTGAAATACAGCAAAGTATTTTTAAATATTTGAAACTTTCTTTAGGTGTACAGGTTTTAGTAGTTTTCTCCTATATTATATGTCTATATCAGTGAGTATATACCATGTGCATCTTTCTGCTTCTGGGATAGCTCACTCAGGATGATCTTTTCCAGATCCCTCCATTTAGCTGCAAATTTTATGATTTCCTTGTTTTTTATTGATGAGTAATATTCCATTATATAGATATACCACAATTTGTGCATCCATTCCTCCATTGAGGGGCACATGGGCTGTTTCCAGCTTCTGGCTATTACAAATAAGGCTGCTACAAACATGGTTGAGCAAATGTCCTTATTGTACACTTGAGACTCTTTTGGGTATATGCCTACGAGTGGTATAGGATCTAAAAAAAACTAATCAAGAAGGAGGACTCTTGCTAAAATGCTCAATTCCTATCCAGAAAGGCAAAGAGGATGGACATCAGAAGAAGGAGACAAGATGGAACAAGTCAGGAGCCTGAAAGGACCTCTGAAAGGCTCTGCCCTGCAGACTATCAAAGCAGATGTTGAGACTTATAGGCAACCTTTGGGCAGAGTGCAGGGAATCTTAGGAAAGAAGTGGGAAACAGTAAGATCTGGAGAGGACAGGAACTCCACAAGGAGAGCAACAGAACCAGAAAATCTGGGCACAGGGGTATTTCCTGAGATTCATGCTCCAACCAAGGACTATGCATGGAGATAACCTAAGACCCCTGCACAGATGTAGCCCATGGCAGTTCAGTATCCAAGTGGGTTCCATAGTAATAGGAACAGGGACTGTCTCTGACATGAACTGATTGGCCTGTTCTTTTTTTTTTTTTTAATTTTATTTTTTTCTTATCAGTTACATTTTATTAACTCTGTATCCCAACCATGTCCCGATCCCTCATTCCCTCCCAGTCCCTCCCTCCCTCCCTCATCTCCACTGTGCCCCTTGCCAAGTCCACTGATAGGGGGGACCTCCTCCCCATTCATCCAATCCTGTTTTATCAGGTATCTTCAGGACTGGCTGCAAAGCTCTCCTCTGTGACCTAACAGGACTGCTCCTCCCTTGGGTGGTGGGGAGGCCAAAGAGCCAGTCATTGAGTTCCTGTTAGAAATAGTCCTTGTTCCCCTCACTATGGGAAACCAATTGGTTACTGAGCTACCACAGGCTACATCAGAGCAGAGGATCTAGGTTACATTCATACATGGTCCTTGGTTGCATGTCAGTCTCAGAAAAGACCCTGTGCCCAGATATGTTTGGTCCTTGTGGAGCTCTTATCTTTTCCTCATCATACTAACTCCCCTTCTTTCTTATGATTCCCTGTACTCTGCCAAAGGTTTGGTCATGAGTCTTTGCTTTGAAAACACTGCTAGTTAGAGTTTTTCAAATGCGTTCAGTAGACTCCTGTCAATGTTTAATGCGCATCCCATCAGTCCTTCAAAACGAGAATTGATAATCTTACCCCATGTCCGCTCTCTTGATTATCTTTATAAACATAATGAAATCTATACACCTAAAAAAAGATTGGCCTGTTCTTTAATTATCTCCCCCTGAGGGGGGAGCAGCCTTCCCAGGCCACAAAAGAAGACAATGCAGCCACTACTGATGAGAACTAATTGAATAGGATTAGAAGGAAGGAAAAGAAGACCTCCCCTATCAGTGGACTTGGGGAGGGACATGCATGCAGAGGGTGGAAAAAGGGAGGGATTGGGACAGGAGGAAGGAGGGAACCACAGGGGGGATAAAAAGTAAATAAAGTGTAATTAATAAAAAATTAAAAAATATTTGAAACTTTTCCGAAACACTCTTTTAGTTATTTTTAGTTTTTTTTTCAAGGTATACAGTTATTAGATATATATCTCTATTTAAGTATTTCCATTTGGTATATGAGTTAAGAACAATAACTTCACCCTTTGGTGTCTGTGCTACAGGTCCTTTGTGTCTATATTATGTCTTTCAGTTTTCTGCTTTTATGGCATTCATTTGTAGGCAACCATGTGTGTCTCTGTGCCTATGCATGTTTGCTGTGATTTTTCTTTGCCTATTTTTCTTGTTTGTTTTGGCCTATTCTGATTTTTTTAATCTTATTTTACTTTATTTTATTGTTATTCCTTGGACACCTGTTTTCTTTCTAAGTAGAAATAGAATGATTGTAGATCCAGATGGAGGGGAACAGGGAAGAAACTTGGAGGATTTGAGAAAGGGGAAACCAGAACCAGAATATACTGTGTAAAAAAACTCGTTTTTTAATAAAAAAAAATAGTGGAGTCTCTAATTAAAAAATGAAGTTATGGGGGCTGGAGAGATGGCTTAGCAGTTAGGAGCATTGGCTGCTCTTCCAGAGGACCTGGGTTCAATTCCCAGCACCCACATGGCAGCTTACAACTGTCTGTAACTCCTGTTCCAGGGGATCTGACACTCTCACATAGACATGCACAAAGTCAAAACACCAATGTACATAAAATAAAAAAATAAATTTATAAAAAATTAAGTTATTAGGAACATTCTCTTTTGCATATGGATATTAGGGTCTCAGTGCCTCCCCCTGTCTTTCATTTCTTCGACCAAAAAGTGTACATATGAGTAAATATATTTTTTAATTTTTTTATTTAACTTTTATTAATTACACTTTATTCACTTTGTATCCCCCCATAAGCCCCTCCCTCCTCCCCTCCCAATCCTACCCTCCCAACCCCTTCTTCACACATGCCCCTCCCCAAGTCCACTGATAGGGGAGGTCCTCCTCTCCTTCCTTCTGATCTTAGACTATCAGTTCTCATCAGAAGTGGCTGCATTGTCATCTTCTGTGGCCTGGTAAGGCTGCTCCCCCCTTAAGGGGAGGTGATCAAAGAGCAGAACAATCAGATTATGTCAGAGGCAGTCCCTCTTTCCATCACTATGTAACTCACTTGGACACTGACCTGCCATGGGCTACATCTGTGCAGGGCTTCTAGATTATCTCCACGAATAGTCTTTGGTTGGAGTATGAGTCTCTGGGAAGTTCCCTGTGTTCAAATTATCTTGTTCTGTTGCTCTCCTTGTGGAGTTCCCGTCCCCTCCAGCTCTTACTATTTCCCACTTCTTACATAAGATTCCATTAACTCTGCCCAACAGTTGGCCATCAGGCTCAGCATCTGCTTTGATAGTCTGCAGGACAGAGGCTTTCAGAGGCCCTCTGAGTAAATATTTACAGTCCTGGCACTGGTGTGATTAAGTATTGAGTGTTGAATATTACTCACATTCCAAAAGTTGCAAATCTAAAATCACACACCCCACCTTACCACCCACTTTCAACTCCCCCTCCCCCATACTCTCATTTGGAGATTCTCTCCAAATCTCCAAACTCAAGCCACTAGAAACAAGTGACCAGACAGTGAGATCTTTGGAGCCATGAGACAAAGAACACCCTTTCTTTTTCTAAGTTGTTAATTTTAGGTACTTGTCACAACAGCGCGAGACCTAACATAGAACTAATGTGTGCTTATGACAATTACCCAATTACGATATCTGCTGCTGATAATGAGGAAATAATTGCTAAGGCACCTCATTTGCTTCTTATACAATATTAATATATCATCTTTGAAATTCTATTTAGTTTTTTTTTAATTTTTTATTAATTACAATTTATTCATTTTGTATCCCCCCATAAGCCCCTCCCTCCTCCCCTCCCTTTTCTGCATGCATGCCACTCCCCAAGTCCACTGATAGGGGAGGTTCTCCTATTCTTTCTGATCTTAGTCTATCAGTTCTCATCAAAAGTGGCTGCATTGTCCTCTCCTGTGGCCTGGTAAGGCTGCTCCCCCCTCAGGGGGAGGTGATCAACGAGCAGGCCAATCAGATTATGTCAGAGGCAGTCCCTCTTCCCATTACTATGTAACCCACTTGGACACTGACCTGCCATGGGCTACACCTGTGCAGGGGTTCCAGGACATGCACTGGATATATTTTTTTTTAAAGCAAATATTTTCATGATGTTTATACAAAAATTTTAAAATAAGTTAGAATGTTTCAAATTCAGAAACACATTAATCATGTATAAAATAAAATAATTTTTTATTATTAAATAAATTCATCAATAAGTAATATTGAATGGTTTAAGTGTGTTTAAGTAAAGAATTTCTTTTTTTCCCCAATTCAATAAATTTATTTTATTAAAAACAACTGGTATCTTGAGCATTAATGAACCAACAGGCCATCAAAATAAAAAGTTGTCTAAAGTTAAAGGCACAGCACATTAACAAAATAATAATCCTCAGTCACAAAATGATAAATGCAGTTTGGGATAAGGGTAGGCGGGAGGGGGCTTAATCCAATCTACTGCAATGAAGTCTTCAAACCACCTTCAGAACAGGGCTGCTGGTTGTTCCTTTCATCTTTATTTGTGATCTTGAGCTCCCTTAAAACAAACAGACAAAAAACACACAGAAACAAACAAACAAACAAAATAAATCAGTGGAGAATTACATCTGGTAATGTGCTGTGAGTTCTTGAAGCTACACAGGGATAGCCTGGTTAAGTTATGCGTGTTTTCCATATTAGCTTGTTTGGCAGGGTGACTGGTTCCAACACAGATTCAGCTACCCTGCCAGTCCAACCCCTGTGAAATACATTTTCCTCCATATCTATCACTGTTGTAAAAGCCTCCATAGCCACCTCCGCCAAATCCTCTGCTGCCGCCATGGATGCCTCCACCCTAACCCAAGTATTTGTGGAGACCAAAAAGGGCCAAGATTTCTTATATCATGAAGGATATGCTTGCACTATGGATACCAATCGCAGAGAGATAGGGAAGAGACCCTTCACCTGTTCTGCTCAGGGAAAAGCCCAATTCTAGTGGCTACGGCAGTAGCAGCAAGAGGACTGGATATTTCAAATGTGAAATACGTTATTAATTTTGACCCACCTAGTGATATCGAAGAATATGTATGTCGTATAAGCCGTACAGGGTGAGTGGGAAACCTTTGTCTTGCCACCTCGTTCTTTAATGACAGGAACATAAATATTTCTCAGGATTTACTGGATCTTCTTGTTGAAGCAAAACATGAAGTGTCATCTTGGTTAGAAAACATGGTTTTGGGGCACCACTACAAGGGTAGCAGTCGTGGACGTTTTAAGAGCAGTCGATTTAGGGGAGGGTTGGTGCCAGAGACTTTGGACAAAGTAGTGGTGCCAGCAGTTCCAGCTTTAGCGGCAGCCACACAAGCAGCAATTACAGTGGTGGGAGTCAAGAATTTCTATGGCCTGCTGGGGAACTATGTATTTCGATTCATCATGAAATTGCATTAACTGTCATAAAATCTTTCACTGTTTCCAACACTGAAAAACTTCATATGATATCCCAAATTACTGTTTTTGTATAGATTTTAGTCAGAAGTACAATTGCTAAACTTCTCACCCTGCAGATGTAAGTGGATCTTCTGGAGAGCCCCTTGCACCTTCTATATGAGTGATAGGGGCTCTCATCCTTTTGATATCTATTGAACCTCAGGAAAGAGGAGAGACACAAGTATGGGCACATCAATAACCTATTGAAGGGGCACTTAGAATAAGACATAGATGTTTAAGTATGCTGGCTTACATGAGTACTCTTTAGTGTGTCTACAAACAGAAGAGTTCCATCCCAGATTATTGATCATGGGGTGGTATGACAGGTATAATTACAACGAAAAAGTTGGGAACATTCAGAGATTTTCCAAAATGGTAACCGCACATATATAAGGTCAGTATGTTCTTCAGAAAACAGTGGCATACTAGGCTTGTTCATCACAGAATTGACACAAATCTTAGGAAAGCTCAGTAGAAAAGTTGATCGATAAAACATGTCTCATAAAGAACACAGTATGAAAGTTTGAAAAATAACAGTAAGGAATTAGAACATTCAGTCATTGAGAAATATAAATTATGAAAAGTATATAAATAGACAAGAAAAATCTAAGGAACATAATACAAATATCAAATCTATGATTTATTGGTTTAAGACGGATATTTGCACTCTGCGGATCACTACCTACCATTTGGGGGTTGCATATCAGATATTCTGCATATCAGATATTTATATTACAATTCTTAACAGTAGAAAAATAACAGTTTTGAAGTTGCAAAGAAATAACTTTATGGTTAGAAGTCAGCATATGATAGACTGTATTAAAAGATTGTAGCATTAGGAAGGTTAAGAAACACTCGTATAGAAGAAAAACATCATGGTAAATGTACATTACCAAAAACATGAATATTTCCCAAATCTAGACATAGGAATGCCAGTCCAGGTACCCCAGTCCTTTGAAAAATGAAAAAAAATAGATAAGTTTAGAAATTAGTTATTATAATATTGTAGTTAAAACAATAAACATACAAAAACAAAAAAAAAAACGTACACCAAAACTTTGAGAAATATAAACACACATATAGACAAGGCCACCAGTTTAACAGCTGCTTACTTACGGGAGGCTTCAAAAGACAAAGGGTATTAGGATGTTGTATTTTATGTTTTGAAAGATCTCAGATTACAGCAAACAGAAGTATACACAGTAAAAAAAAAAAAAAAAAAAAAAAGAAAGTGACATAATTAAATGAGAGAAAAAAAACTTTCCATGATAGATGAAGGCTAAATGAGTTTTATGAGAATTAATTTATCCTTGCAGAGGACACTCATATCCTATAATTGAAGAGGAAAATGAATACATTCATGAACTATAAGAAAGGGGAAGCAGGTGGGAACAAGAGTTGAAAGATGATAATTTGGAAATGACTAAACAATATAAAAATCATTAAAAAGAAGGAACTAAGTTGGCATCTTTCAATAATTAACTGGAGTACCAATGATTTAAATTCCTCAATTAAAAGACAGTCTAGCAGTTTGGTTTAGCCAACAGATAATGGGGCATGAGAAGTAGCTCAGCAGTCAAGAACCCTTGCTCCTTGTGCAGAGGGGCCAAGTTCAATTACCAGCACCCAGCTGGTTTCCTACCACTACCTGTAAACCCAGGTCCAGAGAATTCAGTGTCAAACAGTGCAAGACAAGGCCTCCCTCCACATTGTGTGCTTGTGGAGGCCATTCCATGTTTAACTATAATCTTCTTGTCTTAGTGGAGAATTCCGTGGAAAACTATCAACTCTTCTATGATTCCAGCTTCTGTTAAAACTGGTTGTTTATTTCTATGAAGCCCCTCCATGGCTGCACAGCCAGATGCCAGGACATGTTTTTTGCCCTCCTATCCTCTGCACGCTCATGGCTTCACTCCGTTGCCAGAACTCTTGGTTGTGGCTGCAGTCAGCTGGAATATAGACTTCAATTGGCTATAGACACCCTATGAGAGTAGTCAGTGATGAGAATGATGAGCTCCCCAGAACACACATGTAACCTTAGGGCCTCTTCTAGCATCCCACACATGGCATACACTCAAACACACACACACACACACATGAAAGAGAGACACTGAGGGAGAGATACAGCAGCATGGGATCCATCTACTTGCTGACACAACAAACTACAATAATTAGGGAAACAATAATTAGAAAAACCAAACAAGAAGAGGCAAGCTTTTTCACTTTAAAAATATTAAACAAGGAAATCATGAAATTTGTAGGCAAATGGATAGAAAGAGAACAGATGGGCCTAAGTGAGGTATTCCAGAAGCAGAGAGACACGCATGGTATATACTCACTTATAAGTGGATATTGGCCATATTAATAGATAAACATACTAAAATCTAGAAATCTAAAGAAGCTAAACAACAAGAAAAGCCCTAGGGAAGATGCTTAATCCTCATTCAGAAGAGAAAATAAGATGGACACCAGAAGTGGTAAAAAGAGAGGGAACATCTACTTTAATACCCTCTCTTTAATACCTGGATGCTGAGACTCATAACCAAACTTTGGGCAGAGTGCAGGGAATCTTATGAAAGGAGTGGGAGATAGTAAGACCTGGAAGGGTCTGGAGCTCCACAAGGAAAAAAATAGAACCAAAACATCTGGTCCTAGTTGTCTTTTCTGACACTGATACTCCAACCAAGGACCATGCATGGAGATAACCTGGACTGCCTGCACAGAGGTAGTGCGTGGCAACTCAGTCTCCAAATGTGCTCCCTAACAAGGGAAGCAGGGGCAGTTTATGACATGAACTTAGTGGCTGGCTCTTTGATCACCTTCCCTGGGCTGGGAAGGAGAGCAGCCTGACCAGGCCACAGAGGAAGACTATGAAAGACAGTCCTGATGAGACCTGACAGGCTAGGGTCATATGGAAGGGGAAGAAGACCTCAACTATCAGTGAACTGAGGAAAGGACATGGGAGGAGATGAGGAAGGGAGGGAAGGCAGGATTGGGAGGAAGAAGGATGGGACTACAGATGGAATACATACGGAATAAAACGTAATAAATAAAAAAATAATTTAAAAAAGAGAGAGTGACTAAACAGGATTGGAGCCTACCACAGAGGTTCTCTAAAACTCTAAAACACTCCAACCAGCAGGGGATCGAAGCAGATGCAGACACTCACAGCCCAACTTTGGACAGAGCACAAGGAGTCTTATGGAAAAGGGGAGATATAAATGGACCCACAGGGAACAGGAGCCATACAAGGGACAAACAAACAAACAAAAAACAAAACAAAAAAAACAAAAAAAAAAAAAAAAAAAAAAACAAAGACCATACATACATAGAGAGGACCTAGAACCCATGCTCAGATATAGCCCATAGGAAGTTCAGCCTTCTTGTGTGTTCTCATGTGCAAGAGGAGAGGAGATAGTTTCTGACATTAAATAGGTTGCCTGCTCCTTGATCACTTCTCTCTGGTTGGGCAACCTAGCTAGCTAACACAGAAAGAGGATCCAGGCAGTCCTGAAGGGACCTGATAGGCTAGGGTCAGATGGAAGGGGAGGAGGACTTCCCCTATAAATGGACTAGGGAAGAGGGATAGGTGAAAAAGAGGGAAGGAGGGTGGAATTGGGAAGAAATGATGGAGGGGGCTACAACTGAGATACAAAGTGGATAAATTGTAAATAATAATAAACATAATAATATATTAAAAATATTCTCAGCTAATGAATCAAGTCTCTATAATTAAATGAAGTAGATAAATAGTTATTTCTACATGAATATTCTTGAATGAAATTCCTGTCTAAAACTATTAATACAAAGTAAGTGGGGGAAGTTAGCATGTAACAATATCAGGGGTATTATTATTCATTTTGATACATCATTTATCCATATAGAAAACTGGCCAGTTTTACATGTCTGTTTATGTGTGTGTTATTTCCTTATCTGTATTTACCCTCTGTGTTCTTGTGTATGGATTATTTATTAGAAATAAAATAATTACTTACACATGGCAAATATTTGTTATCCATCAAATCCAGAATCTTATAGTGACTCTGTGTGCAATCTCCATTTCCGGGAGAAAAAATAAAACAACCTTTCCTGCTCATGTAATAATATCTCAGAGCAAATAGTTCTCGCATAGCATATTACATAATTGAGTAGGTGTGAAATTAGTTTCATGGTGAATGGATACCCGGAAGGTTGTTAGTTTTTTATTACATATAGCTTTTTGCACATGAACGCATTAGCATTCCCTTACAGATGAAATTAATGTCTTTAAATTAATGACTAGCTCGGAACATGCAATCGATATTTTGTATGCCCCTAAATATTTACTTCATGTTTTTGTTGCAATAATGTACAATGTTTTGTTTTTTTTTTTTTTTTTATCTCTAGGTTTTGGCCATACTCACATTGAGGTGAAAATAGGAAACCACACATCCCACTGAAAGATGGTTAGGAGAATGATACAGCGTAGGAAGTACAATCATGATCTACCCTACGATTTACCCCATGGAGACACTGGACAGCCAGACCAGACTACTTTTAAGCATACAAATGAGTAAACATTGTCATACACATGAACACGCACATAAGAAAGTAAATTGTCACATGTAAAAATATATACCTACACACTTACAAATATTGTGTGGCTTGAGTAGTTGAACTCTCAAAACATTACAAGTCAAATATTTTCCATGATTACTTTGAACTAGAAGAACAGAAAAGTGAATGTAATACCTTTGCTCAATTTAGCAACAATGGATTTAAAGCCAAATGCATTTCCTTTTACACTGAAATCTTATTGTAGCAAATCAAAATAAAACTTGAGTTCAATACATTTCCTTCGATTATTCACAGATTTTTTTTGGAGGGGGGAATTGTATTTTTTTACTTTATTTTTTACCTTTTTAAAATTATTATTAATAATTACAATTCACTTTGTATCCAGCTGTGTCACTCCCTGCTTCTACTCCTCCCAGTCCCCGCCCCCATTCTCCCCCTATGCCCCTTGCTTAGTCCACCAATAACAGAAGACCTCCTACCCTTCTATCTGACCCTAGCCTATTAGGTTTCATCAGGACTGGCTGCATCATCTTCCTCTGTGGCCTGGCAAGGCTGCAACTCCCACGAAAACATGATCAAAGAGCCAGACACTGAGTTAAAGCATGAAATAGGGAACCCACTTGGAGACTGAGTCTATGAGCTTCATCTGAGTAGGGGGTCTATGTCCTCTCCATGCATGGTCGTTGGTTGGAATATTGGTCTCTGCCGGACCTACTGGGCGCAAGGTTTTTAGTGCTGTTAGTCTCCTTTGTCCCCTCCAGGTCTTTCTATTTCCCCCTTCTTCCATAAGGTTTCCTGCACTCTGCCCAAAGTTTAGCTATGAGTCTTAGAATCACCTTTGATACCCTGATGGGTAGAGTCTTTCAGAAGCTTCCAGTAGAAGGCTCCTGTCCTGTTCCCTGTATTCTCCTACTTTTGATGTCTATCTTCTTTAGCCTTCTGAATGAAGTTTCAGCCTCTTCACTTGTTGTTTACCTTCTTTAGGAGTGTAGATTTTAGTATGTTTATCCTATATTATATGGCTAATATCCACTTATAAGTGACTGTATACCATATGTGTCTTTCTGCTTCTGGGTTACCTCACTCAGGATGATCTTTTCTAGTTCCATCCATTGCCTGCACGTTTCATGATTTCCTTGTTTTTAATTGTTGAGTGGTATTCCTTGATGCAATTCAAAACAAACAAACAAACAAACAAACAAAAAAAACAAAAAAAATTCCAATAACAAAAATTTATAGACCTTGAAAGAACAATTCTCAATTTCATATGGAAAAAAAAAATAAAAAAAAAAACAGAATAGCTAAAACAATCCATTACAGGAAAAGATCTTCTGGAAGTATCCTCATCACTGATCTCAAGCTGTACTATAGACCAACAGTAATAAAAATGGCATGTTACTGGCACAGAAACAGACTAAGGGATCAAGAGGAACTATTCAAAGACCCAGAAATAAATCCACACACAACTAGAGATACTTGATATTTTACAAAGAAGCCAAAAGTAAACCATGGAAAAAGGACAGCATCTTCAACAAATGACTGGTTTAACTATATGTCTACATGTGGAAAAATACGAATAGATCCCTATACATTACCCTGCACAAAAGTGAAGTCTAAGTGGATCAAAGACTTCAACATAAAACCAGAGACACTAAGCATGTTAGTAGAAAAAGTGGGGAAGAGCTTTGAACTCATTGGCACAGGAGAAAACTTCCTGACCAGAATAACAATAAAACTATCTCTAAGATCAACAATCAATAAATGGAAACTCATGAAACTGAAAGTTTCTGTAAAGCAAAGGACACTGTCAACAACAACAACAAATGATAGCCTAGAGACTGGGAAAAGATCTTCACCAAATCTCCATATGACAAAGGGCTAATATCCAGAATATACAAAGAACTCAAGAAGTTAAACATCAACAAAGCAAGTATTCCAAATAAAAAATGGGATACAGAGCTAAACAGAGAATTCTCAACAGAGGAATATCAAATAGCAGAGAAAGACGCTGAGACTTATGGCCAACTGTTGGGTAGAGTGCATGGAATCTTATGTAAGAAGTGGGAAATAGTAAGACCTGAAGAGGACAGGAACCCCACAAGGAGAGCAACAGAACCAGAAAATTTGAACACAGGGGTCTTTCCAGAGACTCATACTCCAACTAAGTACCAGGCATGGAGATAACCTAGAACCCCTGCACATCACAGTTTAGTGTCCAAGAGGGTTACATAGTAATGGGAAGAGGGACTGCTTCTGACATAATCTGATTGGCCTGATCTTTGATCACCTCCCCCTAAGGGAGGAGCAGCCTTACCAGACCACAGAAGATGACAATGCAGCTACTTCTGATGTGATCTGATAGACCAAGATCAGAAGGAAGGAGAGGAGGACCTCCCCTATCAGTGGACTTGGGGAGGGGCATGTGTGAAGAAGGGGGAAGGAGGGTGGGATCAGGAGGGGAGGAGGGAGGGGCTTATGGGGAGATACAAAGTGAATAAAGTGTAATTAATAAAATAAAAATATCTAAAAACAAACTGTTCATCTCTATCATTTTGGACTTAAACAGAAACTAGCAAAATTCTTAAATGGCAAGTACATTATATGAAAATTGTTAACTTGTACTATAATTATACAGAATAAATACCATTAATTTTATAACAAGAAAGAAAAGAAATGCTTAATGTCCTTAGTTATCAGGGAAACAACACTGAGATTCCATCTTATACCCATCATAATGGGTAATCTAAATATCTAAATAACTTAAACATCAAGGGATGACACATGCTGTAGAGGATGTGGAGAAAACAGAAACCTCCTCCACTGCTTTTGGGAATGTAACCTTGTAAAATTCCCTTGGAAATTGATCTGGTGCTTTCTCAGAAAACTAGGAATAGTGCTACCTCAAGATCCAGCTATACCACTCTTGGGCATATACTTGAAAAATGCTCAACCATAAAACAAGGACATTTGATTAACTATGTTCATAACAGCTTTATTCCTAATATCTAGAGTCTTGAAACAACCTACATGTCACTCAACTGAGTAATGGACACAGAAAATATGGTACACTCACAGACATTTTGCACTTAAGAAATTTCATGTTTTTTATTTGGTTTCTCTTTCATGTATGACACTAGTAACTTCAAAATATAGATTTCATTTACTTTTATAATTCCATTCACTTCAAAAATTAATTTTTCTTAAAATTATGACAATTGGCCATTGTTTATGTATTCTCTTTTAAAACAGATAAATATATGAATCGGGTGTTTATTTTTAATTATGTAACTACTTTTATCTTTTGTAGAATAATCTAAATATTATGCTAAATTTCATCTGTTTGATTTAAGACAGAGTGGGGCACAAGGGCAATTTAATAGCAGTTGAAAGGAAAACATAGGGCAGACTTGGTGTCAGTAACTTTAGAAGAATAGAAGAGAGTAGAGAAGGAAAACAGCCATGATCATTGATGCAGGCGTGTATGGCATGGACATCTGACACATGAAAGACAAGCAGATCCACCCGGCAGGGAAGGAAGGTTTAGCTAGAGTGAAGGAGTTCAAAGTGCTGGGGAAAAGGGCTGAATTGCTTTTCTGGGTAACTCAGAAAAACAGGAAGTTTTATGACCCTGCGTGTTGACTGCCTGGAGCTTCCATACTAGGGCTGGGATCCTAGGACAGAAAGCACAGTAACTCATTAAGAATGCTCAAGCCAGGTCTTTCTGTCTCCTCCTTCTTTCACAAGATTCCCTGCACTGTGCCCAAAGTTTGGCTATGAGATCAGCCTCTGCTTTGATACCTGGATCAGTAGAGTCTTTCAGAGGCCCTCTGTGGTAGGCAGGCTCCTGTCTTGTTCTCTGTCTTATCCAGCTTTCAACATCTATGACGTTTGTCCTTCTGAATGAGGATTGAGCATCTTTCCTAGCTTCTTCCTTGTTGTTTAGCTTCTTTAGGATTATGGATGTTAGTATGTTTATCCTTTTTCATGTGGCTAATGTCCATTTATGAGTGAGTATATACTATGTGTGTCTTTTTGCTTCTGGGTTACCTCACTCAAGATGATCTTTTCTAATTCCCAGCATTTGCCTACAAGACCAACAGAGCCATAAAAACTGAGCCCTGGTTGCCTTGAAGAGAATGAAATCCCAACCAAGGACAATGAATGCAGGGAAATAAAACCCTGGCTCAGATGTAGCCCATAGACTCTATCTCCAAGTAGGGATCCTAGTAAGAAGAGGAAGGACTGTCTCTGACATTAACTCAGTGGTTGGCTCTGTGATCACCTTCCTCTGGGGGGGGGGTACAGTCTTGTGAGGGCACAGAGGAAAACAATGCGGTCAGTCTTGATGAGACCTGATAGGCTAAGATCAGATAGAAGAGGAAGAGGACCTCCTCTACCAGTGGACTAGGGAAGGGGCATAGAGGGAGAAGAGGGAGGGACTGTGAGATTGGGAGGAGACAAGAGAGGGGATCACAGCCAGGATACAATGTGAATTAATTGTAATAAATAATTAAAAAACAACACACACATACACACACACGAATGTAAGTATTCTGCCCTGTCTTAAAGTCACCCCACTTTTCTTAGGGTTGTTCCTTTGATGATCCAGTAGACCTAGGCTAAAAGTTCTCTACTCACGGCAATTCTGTTTTTTTTTTTTTTAGCATATATTTTTGTTTTTGTTCTTTTTGTTTGTTTTAACATACCCTTCTGTAAAGAGTGATCATAAAATCTTTAAGGAATCAACTAACAATTGTGAAACCTTTTTGGCATGTATGATTCCTGGAAAGGATATGTTCATTCCTTTATGATTCTTATACATTTGTTTATTTTGTGTGTGCACCTGTGTGCTTGTGTTGTGACTGCACCAGCCATAGTTCAATGACAACTTGAAGGACACTGGTCTCTCTCTACATCATGTAGATTCAGTGAACAGTATGCTTTGAAGCAAATGCCTTTCTCTTCTGTATGATCTTACCAGCCCCATTCACCTTTTAAAGTAAAATACTGGCAAAAAAGAGATTTCTAGCAGAATAACTAATGGGCATGGCATTAAGAGTTACTGTACTGTACAGAAACACAGTTTATGTACCTTCTGGATTAAATCTAGAAAATTTTCTTTTAATGGTTCACACATATGATTGGGGAAGTTAACCTTAAACAAGTTTCCCAATGGATTATACATTTGCTATATTTTCATACACATTAGAGAAACATGGAAATATTTTTTTAAAAAAAATTTGGGTATTACTGTACAAAATCACACCCCTACACACTTATCACTTTAGATAAGTCATTATCTCCAATTACTTCCAGACACTTATTTTAATTCATTTATAAACATACTTATTTAAGCTGTCCTCAGCCAAATGATACAAATCAAATTCACTGAGTTCTTACTTGCAGCAGCTGCTGCCTAAGGAGAAAAACACATTAGGTCTTAGGTCTAACTTATTGCCAGAAATGAAAAATAAGTTCTACATTTATTTTTATTTAATATATGAAAAATCTAGACTTTAACAATTCTATGTTATATATATATTTGTGTCTATGTATATATACATATATATATACAGTCTATGATATGTATATATATATATACATATATATATATATATATATATCTTACCCAACATAATGCTTTTTGCAGACAGTTTCATATAAATATGTGCACAAATGAAATGTGTGAAGGTCAAAGGAATAGCAAACACTGCGAAGTAAAGAAAGATCTTGCTAAAGGCAGAAAAACAGCTAGCTTTAACTTCTTTGAGATTTTAGCTCTATTTGAGCAAAACTGACTTGTAAGGTGTTTTACAATTAAGAAATAAAAATAGCATTCATAAATCATCAAATCAGAAAAGTTTACTTAGGAAAGTATGTGAGTGGTCCAGAGTGACACATTTAGCTCAGCTGTTATGAGTAATGGCTGTTCTTCCGAGGACCCAGTTTTGATTCACAGAACCCAGTAGGAAGCTCACAACTATCTGTAAGTCCAGTTTCAGACATTTAGGCAAAATACACATACACATAAAGCTAAAATTCATATATATATGAAATATATATAATTTTGAGTTTGAGTATATACATGTATGCATGTAACATTTTCTTTATTAATGTAAAATGTTTTCAGATACTCTGGTGACTTTTTTTTTTAAATGTTATTTATTTATTTATTACAATTTATTCATTTTTAAGTATCTTTACATACCTCTTCCTCATCTTCTCCAAGTTCCACCCACCCTCCCTCTTCTTACCATATGCCCCTCCCCTGGTCCCCTGATAGAGGAGGTCCTCTTCCCCTTCTATCTAACCTTAGCCTATCAGGTCTCATCAAGGCTGGCTGCATCATCTTCCTCTCTGGCCTGGCAAGGCTGCACCTCCCAGGAGAAGGTGATCAAAGAGCCAGCCACAAGTGACTTTCACTTACACTCATTAGAAAACACCCTTCACAATAGCCACAAATTACATAAAGTACCTTGGTGTAACCCTAACCAAGCAAGTCAAAGACTTGTATGAAAAAAAAAATTTCAAGTTTCTGAAGAAAGAATTAGAAGAAGATATGAGAAGATGGAAAGATTTCCCATGCTCATGGCTTGGCAGGATTAACATAGTAAAAATACCTATCTTACCAAAAGCAATCTACAGATTTAATGCAATTCCCATCAAATTGCCAACAAAATTCTTTACAGACCTGGAAAGAAAAATTCTCAACTTCGTATGGAATAACAAGAAACCCAGAATTGGTAAAACAATCCTCTATAATAAAAGATCTTCTGGAGGTATCTCCATCCCTGTTCTCAGGCTGTACTATAGAGCAATAGTTATAAAAACTTCATGGTACTGGCATAGAAACAGAATGGTGGATCAGTGGAACTGCATAGAAGACCCAGAAATTAACCCACACATTTATGGACACCTGATTTTTGACGAAGATGCCAAAACCATACAATGGAAAAAAAGATAGCATCTTCAACAAATGGTGCTGGTCCAACTGGATGTCTACATGTAGAAAAATGCAAATAGATCCATACTTATCACCCTGCACAAAACTGAAGTCCAAGTGGATCAAAGACCTCAACATAAAACCAGACACATTAAATCGGCTAGAATAAAAAAGTGGGGAATACCCTAGAACTCATTAGTATAGGAGAAAACTTCCTGAACAGAACACCAACAGCACAGGCTCTGAGAGCAACAATCAATAAATGGGACCTCATGAAACTGAAAAGCTTCTGTAAAGCAAAGGACACCATCATCAAAACTAAGTGACTGCCTACAGATTGGGAAAGAATCATCACCAATCCTTTATCTGACAGAGGACTCATATCCAGTATATATAAAGAACTAAACAAGCTGAAAAACAGCAAACCAAGTAATCCACTTAAAAAATGGGGAACAGAGCTAAACAGAGAATTCTCTGTAGAGGAATATCGAATGGCAGAGAAGCACTTAAAGAAATGCTCAACCTTATTAGCCATTAGGGAAATGCAAATCAAAACAACCCTGAGATTTCACCTTACAACCATGAGAATGGCCAAGATGAAAAACTCAAGTGACAACACATGCTGGAGAGGTTGTGGAGAAAGGGGAACCCTTCTCAACTGCTGGTGGGAATGTAAACTTGTACAACCACTCTGGAAAGCAATCTGGCACTTTCTCAGACAACTAGGAATAACGCTTCCTCAAGATCCAGCCATACCACTCCTAGGCATATATCCAAAAGAGGCTCAAGTACACAAAAAGGACATTTGCTCAACCAAGTTTGTAGCAGCTTTATTTGTAATAGCCAGAAGCTGGAAACAGCCCAGATGCCCCTCAACTGAAGAATGGATGCAGAAACTGTGGTATATCTATACAATGG
This sequence comes from Psammomys obesus, assembly GCF_907164565.1. NCBI lineage: Eukaryota > Metazoa > Chordata > Mammalia > Rodentia > Muridae > Psammomys > Psammomys obesus. The sequence continues at coordinate 40,400,304 of NW_026596073.1, read as the reverse complement.
AGTATTACTCAGCAATGAAAAATAAGGAAATCATGAAATTTGCAGGTAAATGGTGGGACCTGGAAAGGATCATCCTGAGTGAGTTGTCCCAGAAGCAAAAAGACACACAAGGTATATACTCACTCATATAAACATACAACATAGAATAAACTCACTAAAATCTGTACATCTAAACAAACTAAGTAAAAGAGAGGACCCTAACTAAAATGTTCAATCCCCATCCAGAAAGGCAAAGAGGATGGACATCAGAAGAAAAAGAAAACAGGAAACAACCTAGGAACCTGCTACAGAGGGCCTCTGAAAGCCAGAAGAAAACAGGAAACAACCTAGGAACCTGCCACAGAGGGCCTCTGAAAGCCTCTGCCATGCATACTGTCAAAGCAGATGCTGAGCCTGATGGCCAACTGTCAGGCAGAGTGAATGGAATTTTATGTAAGAAGTGGGAAATATCAAGAGCTGGAGAGGACAGGGACTCCGCAAGGAGAGCAACAGAACAAGAAAATTTGAACACAGAGAACTTCCCAGAGACTCATACTCCAACCAAGGACTATTCATGGAGATATCCTAGATCCCCTGCGCAGATGTAGCCCATGGAAGTTCAGTTTCCAAGTGGGTTACCTAGTAATGGGAAGAGGGACTGCCTCTGACATAATCTGATTGGCCTGCTCTTTGATCACCTCCCCATGATGGGGGAGCAGCCTTACCAGGCCACAGAAGATGACAATGCAGCCACTTCTGATGAGAACTGATAGTTTAAGATCAGAAAGAAGGAGAGGAAGACCTCCCCTATAAGTGGACTTGGGGAGGGGCATGCATGCAGAAAGAGGAGGAAGGGTGGGATCGGGAGGGGAGGAGGGAGGGGCTTATGGGGGTACAAAATGAATAAAGTGTAATTAATAATAATAAAAATATATTTAAAAAATAAAATAAAATAAAAAATTAATTAAATATAAAATTAGGTACAGAAAAAAAAGTTATTTAAAAATTTTAAGTGTAGTGTGTTTTTCTCTTAACTGTATGTAAATTATCAGTTGATTGAGCTAACCTGAAGACCAGAAAAAAAAAATCATTTTCTTGAGTCCTTGACACTCTTAAGTAGAAAAGTGGAGAAAACTGTTCAAGCAATCAACAGGCAGTTCCAGATGCTCACTCATCTGGGCAACAAGATACCTATGGATTTCTGTGTTGACCCTCTAATTGAACCACTGCTCTCTAGAGAGATTAAAACAGGAAAGTGTTCACCAAATGAAGACTGGATGGAACTCTGAAGAATTAGTTTAAGTCATTCATGTATGCAAGCTATTCAATGAATCAACTATTTTAGGGACATTTCTCAATAGAATGTTCCTACTTGCAAGTAGCAGATAGCTGAGTAGTCATTTTTTACTCATTGATGAGTTGGGGAGATAACTTTTAAATGAATAGGTATGGAGAATGTAAGAACATGTCTCATCAGTTAATGTGCTAAATAATCACATTTAACATAACCATGCAAAAGAACGTTTGCTTTATTTATTTCAGTGAAATTGAAGAATACATCATTGCCTATAAAAATCTAGCCAGGAATCTGTTTTCCATTGAATTGACCACCAAAGCCCAAAACTTTGGTTTCTTTGATGATCACAACACATTAATATGCAATAGTAGAGACTGGATTTCACAAATTTCACTTTCTTATCTAAGGATACATGTTGGAAGGAGGACAATTTTTGTTGTTGTGTTTTGTCTTCATTTTTGAATTCCACAATCCCACATTTAATCAACTGCCATTAGGAAAAGGTTGAACAAATAATTTCAGTCTGGACTTAGCATACTATATTGATGAATATTTCTTCTTATAACCCCCTAAACAATATAAAAATGTAAATACTATTGACATATTCTTTGCATATATTGTAAAGCATGAATAATCTCTAAATAATGAAAGGGAAATAGGATATAGGAATGCATAGTTTGTAACAGAACAGCATTCACACCAGTCACTTCAGCAGCTGGAATTTTGATAAATGGGTAGGTTTCAGAATCTTTACACCATAAATATCCAGCGAAAATTGTATTATAACTTATATGTAAAAATTATATAGACTTTGTATTTATGAGATTGTGTTGCTTAAATAAAACTTAAAACTTAATGCTAAAGTTTTGTTTCATTTAAGCAACATAGACCCATAAATATGATATAATTATAGCACTGTAAAAATCAGCAATGGTTTTCACCGTCAAACATATTATAAGTTATAAAAACTGAATTGTCACAATTAATATGAATTAGATAACAAAACATATGACTTAAAATAAATATTTTGCAAATTGTTTTAGAGATCCAGTTAAAACAAATAAATTTAAAATTATATAAGATTTATAGTAGATAGGTAAAAAAGAGTACTAATATTTACTGGGAAAAGGACATCTAATTGTTATTTATTTTGCATGTGCTTTTTTAGGTGTGCAGACAAAAATATGCACATACATGTCAAGATCAGAGGAAAGATTGTGGAAGCTAGTTCTCTATTTTCATAATGTGAGTTTAAGGAGCTCCTGCTATTGGTTTTCAGAATAAGTTCCTTTATGATGTAGCATATGATGTTTAAAGTGCACTATGCTAGAGGTGAGCTGCATGTTGTCTCCCTAACCCCATTGCACTATATCCTGAGAGGGCTGCAGAGCCCCAGGAACAACCAGGTTAGACACCTTCACCCTGGCCTGCCAATCCACTTCCTGTCAGGTCCACCTGGTGCACAGCCAGCAGAGGTGAGCAGTGAGCTGTGGTCTGAGCCCCATTGTCAGGCCCAAAACACTGGCTGCTTCTTGAGGAATCCTGTTGACTTCAAGAACATTCACCCAATACCAGGAGGAACCAGAAGGCTAAAGACAGCATAAGAACACAATCAACAAGAGCCAGGGCAGGAGCCCGGCTACCCTACTACAAGTCCTGCCTATCCTAACACAGCAAAAATACAAGAAGATGACCTTAATTCCCGCCTTATAAAGATTATAGAGGCCTTAAAAATAAAATGAGCAAATCCTCTAAAAAGTACAGGAAAATTCAATCAAACATGTAAAAGAAATGAATAAAACTGTTCAAGCTCTGAAAAGGGAAATAAAAGCAATAACAAAACACAAAGAGGGGGGATCCTGGAGATGGAAAACCTAGGGAAGAAAACAGGAACTATGGGCAAAAGCATCACCAACAGAATATAAGAGATTGAAAAGAGAATCTTAGAAGATACAATAGAGGAAAACAATGTATCAGTCAAATAAAATATCAACTCAAAAAAATTTGAAACAAAACATTCCCAAAATTTGGGACACTATGAAAAGATCACATCTAAGTCTAATAGGAATATAAGGAGAAGACTCCCAGTTCCAAGGTCCAGGAAATATTTTCAAGGAAAAAACAAAAAAAAAAAAACAAAACAAAACAAAAAAAAAACAACAAACAAACAAACAAACAAAAAACAAAAAACTTCTACAATCTAAAAAAGAGATGCCTATAAACATTCAAGAACCTTACAGAATACCAATTAGACTGTAGCAGAAAAGAAAGTTCTGCCTTCATATAGTAAACAAAACACTAAATGTACAGAACAAAGAAAAAATATTAAAAGCAACAAGGGAAAAATTCAAGTAAGATACAAAGGCAGACTACAGATGTCAGCCAAGAGTGTACCAGAAAAAAAAAAAAAATGTGTTATCTCTAGAGATGGAGAAAACAAGATAGTCCAAGACAAAATAAAATTTTAAAAATATCTATCCATAAATCCGGCCCTAAGAAAGATACCAGAGGAAAAATTCCAACCAAAGGAGGTTAACTACATGCAAGGAATGCAGGAAATAAATAGCCCCATACCACCAAAACCAAAAGAAGGGAAGCACATTAACATACATACACAAACACATACACACACATGCAGGCACACATGCAGAAACTTTATCTCCACCATCATTAGAATTACAAGCTTGAACAATCACTGGTCACTAATTTCTCTCAATGTCAATGGACTTAACTCCTCAATAAAAGATACAGGGTAAAAGAACGGATAAGAAAACAGGACCCATCCATTTTTTGTATACCCAAAACACATCAGCAACAATAGACACAAAGAGAACAATACAAAGAATTAAAAATAACAATAATAAAAATTCAAGAATCGGTTCTTTGAAAAAATCACCATGTTGGAAAAACCCTTAGCCCAAAAGGCAGAGTGACAGTAACCAAGTCAACAAAATCAGAAATAAAAGGGCCATAAACATAAAAAACAGACACTGAGGAAATCCAAAGAATCACTAGGTCTTACTTCAAAAACCTGTATTACACAAAACTGGAAAATCTACATGAGATGGAGAATTTTCTTGATAAACACCACTTTTCAAAGATAAATCAAGATAAGGTAAATAATTTAAATAGACCTGTATACTCTAAGAAAATAAAAGCAGTCATTATCTAGGGTAAAATGGAAGGGTAAGAGGACCTCCCTATCAGTGGACTTAGAGAGGGGCAGGGAAGAGATGAGGGATTGAGGGTGGCATTGGGAGGAAATAAGGGAGGAGGCTACAGCTATGTTACAAAGTAAATAAACTGTAATTAATATGTTAAAAAATACAAAAATAACAACAACAAAAAGTCTTGCAACCAGAAAAATATTAAAGCAGATGGTTTCAGCATAGCATTCTACTAGACTTCCAAATAAAAGCTAATACCAACGCTCCTGAAGTTATTTCACAAAACAGAAACAGAAGAAACACCACCAAATTTCTTAGGAGGCCACACTCACTGTGATACTTAAACCACACAAAGCCTCAAAAAAGAAAGAGAATTTCAGACCAATTTCCCTCATGAATATCCATGTAAAATAATAAAATACTTGCAAACAGAATCAATTAACACATCAAAAACATCATTCACCATGATCAAGTAGGCTTCATGCCAGGGATGTATGGATGGTTGAATATATGAACATCCATCAATGTAATCCATCATATAAACAAACTGAAGTTAAAAAAGTAAACAGAAAAAAAAAAAACCATGATCATCTCATTAGATGATTTTTAAATATTTATTATTATTCATGTAATTGTTGTTTTAAAAATCCTTTTATTTTGTAAAGCAGTTTTACACCTCCCTCATCTTCTCCAGGCCCTGCTTCCTCCTTCTTCCTTCCATATCCTTGTCCCTAGTCCATTGATAGGGGAAGTCCTCCTCCCCTACTGTCTGACCCTAGCCTATCAGGTCCCATTAGTAGTGTCTGGATCCTCTTCCTCTGTGGGCTGGCTAGGTCACCCACCAGGGAAAAGTGCTTAAGGAGCAGCACTTCCATCTGAGACTGTCTCTGCTCCCTTTATTAGGAGACCCACATGGAGACTGAGCTGTCTAAGCAGGGGTTCAAGGTCCTGTGTATGCACTATTTTCAGTTGATGCATCAGTCTTTTCAGTACCCCCTTTGGGACTGAAAAGATTTTTGTCTTTATTTGTCTCCTTGTGTGGCTTCTGTTCCTCTGTGGCCTTCCATTTCTCTTTCTTCCATGTTGAAAAATTCTCTGACAAAATGCAGCCAGTCCTGATGAGACCTGATAGGCTAGGGTCAGAAGAAAGGGGAGGAGGACCTCCACTATCAGTGGACTGGTGGAGGTGCATGGGAGAAGAAGAGGGAAAAAGAGTGGGATTGGGAGGGGATGAGGAAGGGGGCTAGAGCTAGAATACAAAGTGAATAAATTGTAATAAATCAAGAAAATAAACAAAAATTAAAATAAAAAGTCTTGGAGAGATCAGGGATACATGGTACATAACTAAAAACAATAAAGGCACTATATAGCAAGCCAATAGCCAACATCAAATTAAATGGCCAGAAAATAATGTAATTCCAGTAAAATTAGGGTCAGGACAGAGCTATCCACTCCATATCTATTAAATATAGTACTTGAAGTTCAAGATAGAACAATAAGAAAGGAAGGAAGAAGTCACAGTATTGCTATTGGTAGATGGCATGCTATTTTGTATGTAAGTCACCCCCAATATTCTACTGGAGAACTCCTATGGCTAATGAACACTTTCAGCAAAGTGGCTGGATACCAAATTAACTTTTAAAAAAAAGTGATCCTCCTTTATATTAAGGAAACACCACCATTCACAATAGCTACAAATAATATAAAACAGCTTTTTATAACTCTAACCAAGGAAGTTAATGACCTGCATGGCAAGTACTTCAATTAGTTGAGAAAAGAAATTGAGTAAATCAGAGGATGGAAAGATCCGCTGTGCTCTCATGTATCAGTAGAATTATAATAATTAAAATGGCCCTGGTACCAAAAGCAACCTGCAGATTCCATGTAATTTCAGTTAATATTCCAACACATTTCTATACAGATCTTGAAAGAGCAAGTCTCAACTTCATATGGAAAAAAAATAAAAATAAGAATAAAAAAAATCTGGGATAGCCTAAACAAGAATGGACCACTAACACAAGGGTGGACCATAAAAGAACTTCTGGTTTCAAGCTGTAATTCAGAGAACTAGCAAAAACAACAACAACAACAAAAACATGGTATTGACATAAAAACAGACAGGTTGATCAATGGAATCAAATCGAGGACCTAGAAATAAACCCACACACCTAATGACAACTGATTCTTGACAAGGAAGCCAAAACCATACAATAGAAAAGAGAGAGCACCTTTAACAAATGGTGCTGGTTTAACAGGATGTCTGCATGTAGGAGAATGCAAATAGATCCTTATTTATCGCCCTGCACAAAAGTCAAGTTCAATTGGATCAAATACCTCAACATACCTCAACCATAGCTCACCTATGTTCATAGCAGCTTTATTTGTAATTGACAGAAACCTGGAAACAACTTAGATATCCTGAAAAAATGTGCTAATGTGCTATGTTTATTTCCTCAATGAACTACTACTCAGTTATTGAAAACAAGGACATCATGAAATTTGTCTGCAGTGGATGGAACTAGAAAAGATCCTTCTGAGTGTGGTAGCCCAGACCCAGAAAGACATACACAGTATTTACTGACTTAAAAGTGGACATTAGTCATTAAGCAGAGGATAACCACGCTACAAACCACAGAGCCAAAGAAGCTAAGGAACAAGGATCTGGAAGGAGGATGCTTGAACCTCATCTTGAAGGGGAAATAAAATAGACCCAGCAAGTGGATGAATGGCTGGAACTGGGTGGAAGAGGTTGTGGATAGGGAGAGTAGGTTGCGATCAGGTGTGGTAAGAGTGGTGTTGGTGGATGACTGTGATAGAGAAGGAAAAATGGGGGGGGGCATCTCTGGGACAGGGGAGCCTTCCAGGAGTCTATGGAGTGACCCTAGCTGGGACTTCTATAGCAGCAGGGATATGGAGCCTGAACGTGCCATCTTTTGTTGCCAGGTGGAACTTCCAGTGGAGGAGAGGGCACACCAACCCTTCCCCCCCCAAAAAAAAAAAAAAAAAAACCTTGGACCCAAAACTTGTACTACCTATGAGATGGAGCAGAGACTGAGGGAATGGCCAACCAAAGACTGGCTCAACTTTAGACCTACACCATGGGAGAGAGCCAACCTCTGGCAATCTGCTATGATTGCAGAGAGAAGCCTAGCATAACCATCTTCTGAGAGGCTTCATCTGACAGCTGATGAAAACACCTGCAGAGACCCACCGCCAAACAATAGGCTGAGCTCTAGAGTTTTGCAGAAGAGTGGAAAGAAAGATTGAGGGAGCATGAGGGGTCAAGGACACATCCTGGGCTCACGGGGTCTCACTGAGACTGAACCACCAACCAAAGAGCATGCATTGGCTGGACATAGCCCCCCTACACATAGTAGCAGGTTTACAGCTTGGTCATCTTGTAGATCCCCCAGCAATGTAAGAAGGGGCTCTGACTCTGTTGCCTGTCTTTGGATCCCTTTCTCCTAGCTGGGCTGCGTTGTCTGGTCTCAGTGGGAGAGGATACACTTAGTTTTGCACTTGATGTGTATCAGGGTGGGTTGGTATGCATGGGGAAGGGGGACTCCCTCTCTCTGAGCATAAGGGGAGGGTGATATAGAAGCAGAGAAGTGAAAGTGGGACTGGGAGGAGAGTAGGAAACAGGGTATGATCAGGCTGTAAAGTGATTAAATAAATTAATGAAAAATGCAATACGCTTCAGGAATATAAAAACAGTAAATACTAGAAAATCAACATCTGTAAATAGAAGTATTATAAACAATGTGCTTATACTTATTTCCCTTATCAATCATATGTGAGTTAACAATTCCATGGATATGACAGCCTTTGTTTTCAATTGAAATAGTGGAGAAAAATGTAAAGATTTGAGGATGATAGTGTGTAAAAAAACCTAAATAAGTAATTGTTTATGACCTTGAGAATATTTATTTGGTTACTGCAGTGAGTCAGCTTCGTTTACCCGGCAAATGAACAGATTCACAAATATGCTTTATCTCAATGATTGAAATTCTCCCTGAAGCTAACGGAAACTTCCATTATGACTGTTGGCTGAGAAGACTTCAGTAACTTACGACACGCTTTCCTGACTCATTTTTATAGCACAGTGAATAAGATTTAGCTTTTCCTCTCTGGTTCCATCAATCTTTTTGAATGATACTCATTTATCCATCAACCGTTTGGTAAATGCTCAGTCTTTCAAAATCCACAAAGAACTGAGATCACACAGATGTATCTTGAATTCTAATTATCAGCTGATAGCTACTCCAGCCACAGATTGATTACCAATCTTGTTTTCTATCATGAGTGATCCTCTTGCAAAAGACTGGAGGTTTTCTGAGTTTTTCAAGTGTCTGGGGAAGCTCAACATTGAAATGCTGCTTTCTGAGTACAAGCCCTTCTCTTGAGTGGATGTACTGCCCTGGTCCTGGACCCAGAAACCCTTCCAATTTCCTTGGCCACATTGGCTATGAAAAATTTTTCTAAGTTGTCAGGAATAAGACTATTAAAAATTAATTTGATTTATTGTTCATTTTCCTTTTTCAAACATTTCCCATTAATTTTGAATTTCGGTATTTAATTTTTTTAAGGAATTTTCTCCCATATGAATTACAGTCATTATTCTTTATATCCTGTCAAGTCAAAAAAGTAAGAAAGCCCTCAACATTCTGGAACTTCTATTTCTAAACTTTTGAACAAGAGAAAATCTAAAATAGCCTCTGGATCACCCCTGGAAGTAAGTACTGAAACATGCAGGCACTGTCTCAAAAGGCATTTCCAGAGGAACTTTCTTTGGCTTCCACATTGTATGTGTAAAGATAAATTATCTACAGAAGGCCACATCGTTAGCTGAGGTGCTGTTGATATTTGACAGCTGCTCTTTAAAGACAAAAGCAACGGTATGTCGCCAATATTCAAGTGGGTGGCTACATACTGTTAAGAATATAGGACCTCCCCTATCAGTAGACTGGGTGAAGGCATGGGTAGAGAAAAGAGAGGGAGGGTGGAATTGGGAGGGGAAGGCGAGGGAGCTGCAGGTGGGATACAAAGTGAATAAACTGTAATTAATAAAAATAAAATATATTTTAAAATAATATAGATAGGAAAAATAGTACGTGGATACTTGAAGAAGGAAACGAACTTAGGTGCTTTGGGGCTTTGGGAACTTGTCTGGAGGAAACAAGGAATAAGGAGTTAACATGGGAGGAAAAGGTCATGAAAATTTATCTTGCTGGGTAAAATTGCTGAAAGTTTCTGTTGCCCAATTTTCGTTTATAAGCAGCAGGTCACTTAAACAGCATACACAATGGATGAAGTACGATCTTAAGGAAAGTAACTTACTGGTAAGCCTATTATGCATTCCTTTATTCTATAATACTTACTTTAACATATGCGGGAATATACTGGACAAACGGATAAAATAACAAGAATTAAAATTTGGTTCCACGTCAATAGGTACTGAGAGTAGACAGAAACCTTGAGTTTTAAGAGGCATTTAGAAGCTGCTTCAGGTAAGAACAAAAGCGAAAACAAAACAGAACAGAACAAAACAAAACAAATAACAGTGACCCTTCATTTGAGTTCATAACAAAAAATAAAGTTCGGACCTGTGCTTTCTACTTTTGTTTCCCTTTTGCTTTGAGTCACGCTGATCCTGGTGCACATGTATCTGTGTGTGAAATATGAGTCAGTGGTGTTAACATGAATGGACATATGGGTATGCACTCACATGTACTTTCTTCTGTGAAAGATAAAGCTTAATACCCAGGCCCCTCCTCTATCATTTTTTAAATTGATTTTAGAGTTTTCTTTAATTCTACAGCTGTGTTTCAATCACAGTGTTCTCAATTTGACCTATCAGGAGTCTCACATGACAATAAGATTAATAGATGTGCAATAATTCATAACCAATGTTCTGATTGTATATATTAAATATAATTTAAAATTTTTAATAAAATGACTTCAAAATTTAACACATTAGTCCACATGTTTTAAAACAGAGTCATGAAATAACAGACAAACTTTTCATGTTTTCACTCATATGTAGAACGTAAAATGTTAAATCAACACAATTGTAAATCACAATTCAAAGGCAGTATACGGGTCTGCATTAGAATGTAGCAGCTTTTAAGGAACATGAATTTAAGGTTAACATCAAGAGCATTCATGCATCACTCTTAACAATGTTTTTTGAGGGAGAATCTCTTCATTGAAACAGGTGCAATCTATCCTTGTTAATTTGTTTCAAGCCTGCCATTTTAGTTAAGTTAACCGGAAAGCCAGCAAGCCCCAGGGATTTCTCACCACCTACCCAGAACTGGGGCGAAAGGTGTACATCACCACACTGTGATTTGATATGGATACTAGAAATTTAAACCTATGACCATGCAGATTTGTGATAAGCACTTTAAGCATTGAGCCAACTCATGAGTCACAGGACTATTGATTTGCACTGTATAGAGACATGATACTCACTCACATGTCTCCGTCTTCCTAACTTATCTAACATCTTTATGGATGAATACAAAGATAATCACTTGTTTGAACCTGTGGTCACCATAGATTCCAGAAACAGGAATTTCTGCTGGATGGTTACCATAATAATAAGATGGGTTTTCAATGCTGGAGAGCCTCTGTCTTAGAGAAAACCATCCCACAGAAATTAGACTGAACCTTCCTGTGATTAGGCTTGTAGAATGTATTAAGATAATGACAAATAGGGAAATACCTTGAGAAAACTATTAGCTATCCACATCACTATGTCAACTCTTTATTTAAGCCTCTAGCTTGTATCTGTACTACAAAGACAGACTCATTGTAACTGACACCTTAATTTGTTCACATTCTCAGTGCATGATCTATTTCCTTTGCTCTGTGCTTGGTCAGTACTAATTTCTAATTGTAATGAAGAAACAATGACCAGGAATAGCTTATTGGAATTCAGAAGGGTCACATGTCTACTGGAAATCTGCAGTCATCAAAGGAAATACAAGTTGTGTGAAGTAGAGAAATGAAAAATTTTAGTGCTATTCAGCAGATATTTCATTGAAGAACTTGAGGTTCACACTTCTTCCATAAGCCAAATCTCCATCCTAGTGATAGCAAAGGAGAAAAGTTGTGACTAAAGAGCACAAAAAGCACTTCAGGTAGGACAAAATGAAAAACAAAAACAAAAACAAAACCAGTGTCCTAATAAGAGGTGATGTTGCCCCACCGTATCAGGTATCACCAGGCCTGGCTGCATTGTCCTCCTCTGTGCCCTGGCAAGGCTGCTCCCCCATGGGGGGAGGGGGAGGGAAGTGAGCAAAGATCCAGCCACTGAATTTATGTCAGAGACAATCCCTGTTCCCCTTACTAGGGAAGCCACTTGGATACTGAGCTGCCATGCCTACAGCTGAGCAGGGGTTCTAGGTAATATGCATGAATGGTCCTCGGTTGTAGTACCAGTCTCAGAAAAGACCCCTGTGCCCAGATATTTTGGGTCTGTTGCTCTCCTTGTGGAGCTCCTGTTTTTTCCAGGTCTTACTATTTCCCCCTTCTTTCATAAGATTTCCTGCACTCTGCCCAAAGTTTGATTATTAGTCTCAGCATCTGCTTTGATACACTGCTGGGTAGAGTCTTGCAGAATCCCTCTGTGGTAGGCTCCTGTCCTGTTTCTTCTTTTCTCCTTCTTCCAATGTCCATCCCATTTGTCTTTCTGAGTGAGGATGGATCATCTTACCTAGGGCTAGGGTCATATGGAAGGGGAGGAGGACCTCCCTTATCAGTGGACTTGGAGAGGGGCATGGGAGGAAATGAGCAAGGGAGGCTGGGATTGGGAAGGTTTGAGGGAGGGCGCTACAGCTGGAATACAAAACGAATAAACTGTAATTAGTATAAAAATAAAAATATAATACAATTTCAAAAGGTTATGTTGCTAGTCATATCGACTGAAGCCATTTGAAAAGTCTACATATGTTTATTCTCTCCTTGTAAAGAAGTGAAAAGCTAATTTACTTCCAGGTGAAGGTTGACCAAACTGACCTCACACCAGCTCCAGGATACTTTTGCTTCTAACAGCAGCAATTAGAACCATGATCCTCCAAAAAGATGACAGTCTCTGAAAGATGTTCAATCAGAAATGCCTCAGAAAAGTGTAATTGTCCATCAAGGTTAACTTATTTGAATGTTAGTGAAAGAGAAATGCCTGTGTAGGGATGAAAAGTACTGAGTTATTTTATAAGAACTTACAGAGATGAGCTTATGAGTAAATGAAGTCCTACACAGCATTTGTTTATCTTTGTCTTGAATATTTCAGGCTTATTTGCAAACTCAGGATTACTAATAGACTAGGATTTTTTAACATCTAATTTTACTCTCTTTAGAGAAATTTTAATGTAATTAGAAGCCATGATGTAAGTAGCCTAAGATCTTTTGTTCCTTTTCATTGTCCTTTCATGTAATTAAAAATTAAAACCTCAACAAACACTTCTTTTTATATGAAAATATTAAATAAAATATATTGGCAAATGTGGCTTGTGCTGGGAAATGCAGATATGAAGAAAGAGTTAAATTCTAACACATTTCAGCCCTTGATTTCATATCGTTTGTTCATTTTAGTTTATTGGTAACTGACGTTCAATATAAATGTATTCAATTAATTCATATTTCAATATTTTCATCAAAGGCTCTTTTCTTGTCATTTTCTTTCTTACAAAACATTCACTTAAATAACATAAATATGGAAATATGTTACTCAAATAAATGATAAGAATAGAAATGAATGCTAATGAAGGTTGGAGGAAAGAAGACAGATGTAGCTAACATGATCAGCTATTGTAGCAATCAGTGAGAAAGTTTCTCAGAACCCACGACTAGAACTAAACCGGACCTGGTCCCACCACTCCTTGATGGAGAACCAAGGATTCTCTGTTAACCTATGAAGGGAAGCTTGTATACCTACCTGTTCATTGCAGCACAAAGTCCAGAATGGAACCGTGGACTGAACAAAGAAACTGGTCTACAGACACTGCCATATCATTCACTTGGACACTAAATGTAATGAAGACATTTTTAGGAAAGTTGATGTACCTGCAAATCATTGTGACAACTGAAATAAGCAGGAGTGGGAACAAATTCCACATTTTCTCTTATATGTGGACCATGTACTTGAACAAATTAGTGCACCATTACATGTATGTATATGACTATTTCTATTTGTATTTATCTGTGTATGTATAAGTGAGAGGGAAGAAACAGATCTTAAGGAAGGGTAAAGACAGGATATTACAGTACATGTGACAAGAAAGCAAAGGACTACTACTGTGGAAAGATACTGAAAGACCCAGAAAGGTGCATGTGGGAGCCTTGAGGGATGGTGCTGGGAAGAGAGAATACACCAAGCAACAGATAAAGATGCAATGACTATTTACATGCCATAAAGACACCCTTTTAATATTCATGCTAGATTGAAAACTAAAGAGATAATATAAAGAATTTTAGGTAAAGCACTTTGGTTTCAGTGGTATTCTAAACATGCATGAATTAGTACTTCATGTTTTAAAATCGGTGTTATTTTACTATTTTGTTTAGAGATTGCAAATAGAAGTTAGATATTCCATAACATTTTTCTACAAATACATGTTGGAATATTTCCTCAAACGTATCTAGGTTACCATGTTATTGTTGCTTTAATTCAACAAAGCAACAACTTTTTAGCCACTAAAATATGTCTATCAAATATTTATTGACCTGGACTACAAAAAAACTAAATGGATCGCGTAACCCGTTTATACTTCATAAAGGAAAATCCTTCCAAACTATCTTTATATTGTTCAGTGTACATGTCGTTTCGTGTGATTGAGGCTATTAACTATTCTCTGAGGGAAATACATTGCCGAGCGAACATGATGCACAGCTGGCAGAAGTTCAGCCTTTCTCATCACTAATTTACTGTGTGTGTGCATTTGCCTGATGCTAATCACATGACCTTCTATGATAAGTGCCATCTCTCACGTTGAGGGGTTGATAGTTTAACAAAATCACCAGATAAGTAAGCAGGAAATTTTACGTGAAGATGATGAAAGCTACAAGAAGTGGAAAGAAAAATATTTGAAAGGTTATAAGCCGGAAAAGTTGAGTCATAATAGCTGTTTGAACACTCGAGGATAAGTAGTCAGGTGAAGGTTGACAGAGATGCAGGAGGAGCAGTAGCTTTTGGAAGCCCTCACAGCAGGGGATATAATGAAGACAAGCTAAAATCAGTCTCTGTAGAGAAAAAGAAAAGGTAAAAATCCAGGTGTAATATACTATTAATCTGTAAATTATCTATTGCTTAATTTTACATTTATGTCCCTATAAATAGGTAGTTAAATGTACCAATAATGAATATTTCATATACTTTCTTTCCTTTGTTTACCAAAACATTTCATGTTTTACAGTTGTGTTTTAGATTTGATTCATCAGTACTAATTTATTTTTCTCTTTCATATTCTGTCAAAAAATAAGCAGATTTCTGCTGCAGTAGTTAAGTCTTGATAATAGCTTTTCCTATCATACTATTCATTTGAATTGAGCTAAAGTTACTGAGAGTCTAATACTCGTAGCAGCCCATGTGAGCGTTGCCTACTTTTTATATTTTTTGTTTCATTTCTCGCATTGCACATAATTAAAGGTAATTTAAAATTCCATTTATAGCACGCAGTATTCCTATTTAAGCTATGGTACATGTCACAAATTAAACTACATGCTGGCACATTCCAAGTCTAAGTAATACTCAGCTTGAAATCCTCACTCCTTACTTTATAGGAATTTAAACAGTAAAGAAAGGGATTAGTTATATGATAATTACATTGTTAATTTCAAATTCCAATTGTTCAAAGAGGCATTTATTTTTATTTCTATAAAGGGTTCTCTGAAGCGAGAAAGATTAGAATAAGTAGTCATTATCTATTAAAAAGAACATGAAAAACTAAAGTTGATGGGTTTATTTGACCTTCAGAGAATATGCTCCCCACAGACTGTCATTTGAATCTCAGAACCACTATTACTTTGCAGGATGCCCTTGAATGCCGCTTAAAATTGGTGACACTGAACATCATCTCTAAGATGAAAATATACAAAACTGCTGAATTAAGTTTTGATGAAGGTTAAACACAATATTGAAACATAAAACAATATTCATCATCATTACACGTTGAGGGACTTCTTTTTTCTTTTTTTCATTATTTTTATATTTTATAATTTTGTCTATAATTATTTATTTTCTTCCAGTTTTAAATATTAAACTGACAAGGATGAGTTCAATATAATGTGAGATAATGTTCTTTATATTTTCTCAGTATTTTTGCCTATGGAATTGTTAGATAAACAATGAAATAAAAGTCTTTGCTTCAATAATTTTGAAAGATACCTGGACTGTTTTTAATTGTGCTTCATTCTATTTCTGCTTTTGAACATCAAGGTCAAGTGCATTTTTATGTCCATTTATCAAATTGAGTAATTTTTCAAATGCATTCTAATTTATTGCATCACCCTTAAGTCTCTCATAGCTTAACACTATACTGTGCAGACACCATTATGTAAGTAGAAAAATATATGCCCATTTTAATTAAGTAAAATGTTAATTTTAAAACTTGTTCTTTCTAAAAAGGATTTTGTTTCATTTAAAGAACACAGCAGAAAAATCCTATTATTCTTCAGATTGCATTGTGAATATGGCATTTTGCACTTTTATTGACACTTCATTGATGGAGAAAAATTGTTTTTTCTTAAAAAGGAGAGTAGAATTTAACTATTCTGATTTAAGAGCCACCATTTAAAAAAATTAACTGCGACTGTATTTTGCCATCTCCAAAATCTAAAACATAATTATCACATGCTCAATACAAGTGCATTAGAACTATGTTATGCATCATCCTTACATGTAGCCTACTCTTCTAAAGCATAATTCATATTTACATAAGTTCAAATTTTCTCAGGCATATCTTGAATGGGTGCATAAGATTATATTATCTATCAATTTAGGGAAAAAGTGAAAAATTCATAAATTTCAATAATTAACATGGGACAGTACATAAATACACATCATCATAATCACCATCATATCACCACCACGATCATCATCAACAACAACAACGTCACCAATACCATTAACAGGATAACTAATGTAAACCTTGGGTACTTAGCATAAAAACTAGGCCACAAAGAAAGAAGATCCACACAGTCTTGAGGAGACCTGATAGGCTAGAGTCAAATAGTAAGGGAGGAGCACCTCCCTATCAGTGGACTAGGAGAAAGCAAAGGGGGGAGAGGAAGGGAGTATGGGAAGGGAAGGAGGTGAGGGAGGGGGCTGTAACTGGAAATCAAAGTGAATAAATTGTAATTAATAACAATACCTAAATGTAAACCTATATTGTTGTTTCTGGCATATAGTACATATTGTTTCTTTGTAATAGCGACTATAGTGTTTGTTTGTTTGTTTAGCACTATTTTGTTTTTAAGAAAGGGATCTATCTATACTTTCAGTTACACTGTGTCCAGAAAGTTAGATGAGGTTTCCATGTCTTGATAATAAGAAAGTCAATGAGAACAATAAGATTAGTGCATTAAATATAAGTGGCCCTTAAAAACCCACTCTTTTTATTTAGTCCCTAAAATTCTTTGTTAGTAAAAGCACATATATTTTAACATAATTCATTTAGCATAAAATAATTATATGGGACCATTTCTTAAAGTCTCAGGTCCGTGTAAAATTTTCATTAAAAACACTATTACTAACATGGAATATCATTGAGAGTACTTTTAGAATTTTAATTTCCTAGTTGTTTTAGTTTGTAAAATATATAAGTTCTGAAGTTCTCATGTGATTCCTGCCTTCAAGGACTGGGCATAGAGTTTATCACACAGTATAGACTTCCAAATAACTGTTGCTCTTTTGAGAGTTGACTAGACCTTGGCTTCTCCTTTGTTAGAATTTGTTCAACGTTCCTAATAACTGATTTGAATAACATTGTTTTTGGGCATGCCCATTCGTTTCCTGTGAAGCTGAATTGACATGTTATGGCTACTGTCTACGTAACTGAATCAGCTGAATAAAACTTACCATTGTGTGTGTGTGTGTGTGTGTGTGTGTGTGTGTGTTTTAAGAGAATTTTAATTTCCTTCTACTTAGGTGTGACTAGATCTCAATGCAGAATTCAGTTAACATGGAGAAATATTTGTTTAAAGCAGTTTCAATTTTGCATAATTTTTCCAGGACCTGTTAAGGTCTTGAATGCTGAAATTATTAAGTTACATGTCTAAGCACAATGGTGCTCTAGAACTGTGCCTTGGGAGTTCTGTCTGCACTGAGCACTCCTTCCCACTGTGTTTTCACTTCCTGAAGTCATGTGTTGGCTGCCTCCTCTGTGCTTGGGAAAAGTCAGAATGATCAGGAATACATCTCTTTACTATGAATTCTTCCCTAATATCTAGTACATGAGGTGGAGTCACTTGGCACTTTACATCTTTTTCAATAGAAACAATTCCAAATACAGATTCAATTAGCTTAGAGACTCTGGCTGGACACAAGTCAAAGCATTTCCCTTTCTGTGCCTTGCTGCTAATACTTGCTACCAGCTGTCTTTTTCCAATTTACTTTATTTTTTTACTTCTGGTTATTTAAAAAATATACTAAAAACTTATCGTTATGAAAAATGTCCTCGAGACTGAAAAGAGGAAATCAACCCAAGGTAACAGCAGAAATTAAAATGGGAAATTATAATTGCAGGCATCTGAAAACAAAATTTCTTTTTTCTTTTGCTGTCTTTTTGTTGTTGTTGTTGTTCAACATGGAACAATGTGGTTATTGAAAACTCTGTCTATATGAACAAATAAACCACTACTCTAAACAATTTTACTCGTGACTAGGATGAATCTAAGAATGTAAGTGTGTCCTTCTGTATTTAAAATCTTATACTTAAGATTTTGTATTTAAGGTTGAGTTAACAAAGTCAGTAACATTTACAATTATCTGTATCCCATGCCCACAGCCTTACTATTTTAAGGAGTTCTATTCTTTTTTTTTTCTACTGCACTTTGTAAAATATATTTATGATCTGATTCAAATGAAAAATATATTCAATTAATTATCTGAAATCAGAATTCAAAAATTCAGGTTAGTTTCATTTCAAGGCTATTTTTTCTACTAAAATATTAATTTCATATTATACAAATTTTAAGTAATTTTGAGAAGAAATGAGTATTGAGTTATTCATGTTTGTGCAGTTATGTCAGAAAATAAGTATGGTCACTAATAGAAAATAAAATGAACAAAACAAATTAAACTTACTTTTATATTAGCATAACATCACGTGAATTTATTTGCAGAAGAGATCTGTTCATGGTGTGTCTTGTGACGCAGTCACAGACAGTTTGCAACGAGGTTCTGAAAAACCTTAGAACTTAACAAATGATTATCTGCTGAACACTCAATGTACTCTTATTGGAGAGAAGGATCGGTTTGCAAAAGTGCAGTGATAGAAGTATGAAGGATACGTGGATGATCAGCAACCCTGTAGTTGGTGAACATGCTGGCACATAAATGTATCCGCAGAACTGAGTGTATGAGGGGGCATGTGGAGAACCGGAAACTAGTTTGCATGGAGTCTAGCTGAAACTGCGGGCTTCAGTTTCAGTGGGAGATAAGGTAGACAGAAACAGAGGAATACATCCAGATGTCATTTTTTTTTAATTTTTTTCTTTAGCATTACTATTTATTACAATTTACTCACTTTGTATCCTAGTTTTATCCCCCTCCCACATTTCCTCCCTGTCCTATTCTCCCTCCCTATTACACTCTCCTCATGTTTTTCCCCTAGTCCACTGATAGGTGAGGTTCTTCTCCCCTACTATCGGAACCTAGCCTGTCAGGTCTCAGGACTGTCTGTTTCTCTGTGGTCTAGTTAGGCCACCATACCAGGAAAAGGTGACAAAAGGGCCTACCACTGAGTCCACAAAAGAGACGTACCCTGTTCTCCTTATTCAGGAACCTCTTGGAAACTGAGCACCCCATGAATTACATCTGAGCAGGGGGTCTAGGTTTTCTTCACGCATGGTTCTTGGTTGATTCAAGGACTCCTTGAGCCCAGAATTTTTGGCTATGTTGGTCTCCTTGTGGTGATCCTGACTCCTCCATGTCTTTCTATCTCTACCTTCTTCCATAAGATTCCCTGCAGTCTATCTAAACTTTCGCTGTGAGTCTCTGCTTCAGTACCATGATAGGTAGAGTCTTTCAGAGGGCCCCAGTAGAAGGCTAATGTCCTGCTCCCTGTCTTCTACTTCAGATGTCTATTCTGTGTGCCCTTCTGAATGGGGATAAAGCCTCTTCCCTAGAGTCCTCCTTCTGTTTAGCTTCTTTAGGACTATAGACTTAAATATGTTTATTTTATATTACATAGCTAATGCCCAGTTATAACTTAGTATATACCATGCATGTCTTTCTGCTACTGGGTTACCTCACTCAGATGACCTTTTCTAGTTCCATCCATTGTCTACAAATTTCACGAATTCCTAATTTTTAATTGTGGAGCAGTATTCCATTGTGTAAACACACCACAATTTCTATATCCATTCTTTAGTTAAAGGACATATAGGCTCTTTCCAGAGTATATATAGAGAGAACTAAAGAAGTTAAACAGCAACAAACCAAATGATTTATTTAAATAATGGGGTACCAAACTAAACAGAGCTTTCTCAACAGAGGAATATGGAATGGCAGAGAAACACTTAAAGAAATGCTCAACATCCTTAGTCATCTGGGAAATGACCATCAAAACAGCCCCTGATATTCCACCTTAAACCCATCAGAATGGCTAAGATTAAAAACTCAAGGGATGACACATGTTGGAGAGGTTGTGGAGAAAAAAAAACCCTCTTCCAATGCTGGTGGGAATGTAAACTTGTACAACTTTGGAAATTAATTTGGTGCTTTCTCAGACAATTAAGAATAGTGCTACCTCAAGATCCAGCTATACCATTCCTGGGCATATCCAAAAGATGTTCAACCATACAATAAGGACATTTACTCAGCTCTGTTAATAGCAGGTTTATTCATATTAACTAGATGTCATTCTTGACCATATCTATTTGCATGGGTGAATGTTCTTACACACAACCTCAAGTATACATCACACACATTTCACAAATAAATAATATATATGTATATATATATATATATATATATATATATATATATGAATATACACATACGTATAAGTATTTCAAGATTCAGGTGAATGAAGATTGAAATGATCTCTAGTCACTGTTAAGTATACTCTTTACAGTAAAATTCATTGTTTTGAAAATGAAATTTAAATACTTGGTGAAGTTAAACAATTATTATTTTTCTTACACTGAATATTTTGCTAAATATTTCTTAATAATTCATGTATGTATTTTTAAACAATAAAAAAGAACTAAGAGAGTTCATAAAGATCATAGTTTAAGAAAATTATTTACCCATCTGTCCTGTGTGTGTGTCAGAGAGAGAGAGACAGAGAGACAGAGACAGAGAGACAGAGACAGACAAACTTTCAGTAAAGTGCAGGGAATCATATGATAGAAGGGGCAGTTAGTATGACCAAGAGAGGACAGGAGCTCTACAAGGAGAAAATATATCAGGGCACAGGGGTCCTCTATGAGACTGTTTTTCCAACCAAGGATCATGTATGGATATAACCTAGAATCACATGACTCTTTAACTTACAGTAACTGTATTTCTTCTATCTCTCAATAGTGATATGCTGGGCCTACAAGCATGTATACTGACACATCATGCTTTTGTTTTAATGAGTTTTAGAAATACAGACTCAGGCCTTAGGCTTGAGTGGCTAGTCCTCTACCACTGAACCATCTTCCAGCCCCAAAGATGATACATTTATTTGAAAGACACTTCATATGTTTGTATTGCATGAGAAGGAGGATAAACAATTACAGCGTCATAACTTTCATGAGGATTATTTGTTGTTCTTCTGTGTCTTCTGATAGAGATTTCCCTTAAGAACATTTTGAGTTTCAGATTTGAATTGGGCTCTCAATAGTATGTACTTAACATAGCAAAAGCTTTGTGGGTTTTTTATTTATTTGTTTGTTTGTTTGTTTTATTTTATGGAGTAACAATAGTGACACAGGGATGATAAAGTCACTTATTAAACACATTTTTATTAAACAGTGTAAACATTCCAGGAAATTTTCAAATGAGTGATGAAGAAATTCTCAAAATAATGAGAAATAGAAAGGATGTGCCATCAATGATATGACTGAGGGGCTGTTCAGTTCTTTATGAGTTTCAATTTTTTGGTCTAATTCAGGATAGAAAGTAATTATATCTACTTGCATTATTTTTTCAATTAATAAAAAAGACAATGAATTTTATTCCCTGTTACCTAAGTCTTTACAGTTTTTAAGAATAATTATTACTCTATGAACCTTTTAGAAGATAAAATGTAGAAATATACTCAGTTGAGATAATATGCCAATACTTTGAACTTGAAAGTAAAAACAATTATCTAGGAGAAATGATACTAGAAGACAGTGGACACTGGAGGTAAATGGATAAATTGACATTAGGCATGGAAAATAGCATTTTCAGTTGGATAAAATCTATCTCTTTGTGAACCAGTGAAATGATTATATACTTAACCATATTGTAAATCTAACTATTTGACAAATGTAATTTGTTTTGTTGCCAAATCTTATCTGATTATTGACTAATTTGAAAATTTTAAGATAGGAATATCATATGCTACAAGGCAACCATAGTCATAAACAGCTTATTTTCCATATAGATTTTGGTATTTTCGCCAGTCTATGAAGCATACCTGACAGTTCTTTGATGAGTAATGCAGGTTGTAAAAAAGTGAGATCCCATGAAAAGGCGACCTTTAAAAGCTTGCAACAGCTTTAATTCAGTGGAGGTACAATTTATTTAACCTTTTAGAAAATGCTCATTTTTGACAGATATACTTTTCAAAGTTATAAAATGATATGCTAGAAAAATGTGCTTTGTATTTATTATTCATAACTTGCTCATACAGCGAAGATTTTTAACCATAATTTTTATTTAAAAGATGTGAATACATTTCGCTTCCTCCATAAACTATTCATTTAAATTGTACAGTTATTTAAATTTTATATCTTGTTATTATACCATATGTATATAATTAGGTACTTAAAATATTCTAAAATTTGGATCATTATAGTAAACATAAATAAGTTATTACTGAAGTGTGTCTTACATATAAAGTTTATATTAGTTACTGTAATTGGTCACAATTATTAATTGTTTGGCTTCTGATACATATATTTTCTTGATATTTAGTTTAATTTTCAATAAATTTCAGGGGCTGGAGTCAGAGCTCATAAGTAAAAAGCTCTTGCTGTTGTTGCAGAGGACCCAAGTAAATTGGCTAGTACCCGTGTCATGAGGTTCACAACTGCATCCAAAGAGCCTGAAGCCTCTGACCTCCTAGGCATCCTCATTCAGATGCACATAATCCCATACAAGTATACACACATACACACATATATACAACTCTATCTATCTATCTATCTATCTATCTATCTATCTATCTATCTATCACATATGGATTTTTCAAAAAAACTAAAGAAAATATTTTAAAAATAAATATTTAAAATAGTGGAATTTTGGCATATCTATTTTACTCTTATAGAGAAATAACAAGACCTTAAGTTATTAGAGTCCTATCAGCTCTATGGTTGTTTTGTAGCCACAAATATTTCATAAATAATGACTAATGCAATGTTTGGTGATGAAGTTTTTTCTTTTCACTCTATTTTGATGGATCACTGGTCACGGTATATAAACATTTTAATTATTGGAAAAATTGCAAGTAATATTTTAATGCATAAACGTTTTTTAATGGAGTAAAAGGAAGAAGGTGGGACTACAACATATAGAATAGTAACCCAAAATGCCTCTGTCTATGTAGGCATACCATTGAATAAAATCATGTAATTAAAATCATATTATAAGCCTCTTCCTTTATTATTCAGCTTGAAATAACTAATTAACACAAAGCTTTGACCTTAAAAATTTCTTGAAAATTGTATAAAACATACCTTATTTCTAAGAGTGTTATTATCAATAAAAATATCAATATGCCTATGAAGAGAGGGCTTTCTTGTCATATAACTATTCATTTGTAAAGTATTCCTTTACAAAATATTGATATGATTAGTAATGGTAGAACAGTGTTAACTGGTAATGGAAAACTCCTCAGGAAGTTTCTTACAGAGATATGAACCATTTTAAAATGAAGATTGTAGCATTCTTCATGCATTGTTCATCTCTTTTTCCCCATACTACATAGGAAGTCTGTTCTTTTATTTTAATTTATTATTTATTATTTTAATTTTATTTATACATTATTTATTACAATCTATTCACTTTGTATCCCGACTGCAGGCTTCTCCCATGTCTCCACCAAGTCCCACACAGCCTCCCTCTTCTCCACCTATGTCCTTTCCTTAGTCCCCAAATAGGGGAGAAACTCTTCCTTCTATCTGACCTAGCTTATCAGGTCTCCTTGAGGTTAGCTGCATCATCTTCCTAGGGTGCATGGTATGGCTGCACCACCCACGGTGAGGTGATCAAAGAGCCAGCCACTATGCTCATGTCGGAGATAGCCCTTGTACCCCTTACTAGGAAACTCACTTGGAAACTGAGCAGGCAATGGGCTTCCTTTGAACAGGGGTCTAAGTCCTCTCTACACATGGTACCTACTTGGAGTATCAGGCTTTGCAGGCTCCTCTGGGCCCAGGTATTTTGGCTCTGTTGTTCTCCTTATAGAATTCTTGTCTCCTCCTGGTCTTTTATCTCTCTCTTCTTCCATAAGGTGTCCAGCACTCTGCCCAATGTTTGGCTATTAGTCTCAGTATCTCCTCCATACCTTGGTGGGTAGAGTCTTTCTGTGGTCCTCTGTGGAAGACTCCTGTCCTGTTCCTGTCTGTTCCTAATTCCAAAGTCTATCCTGTTTGCCCTTCTGAATGAGGTTTAAGCATCTTCCCAAGGGTCCTCTTTGTCTTTTAGATTCTTTAAGACTACAGATTTTAGTATCTTTATCCTATACTAAATGTCTAATATCCACATATTTGTGTCTTTCTGCTTCCGGGTTACCTCACTCAAGATGATCTTTTCTAGTTCCCGCCATTTGCCTGCAAATGTCATGATTTCCTTGTTTTTAATTGCCGAATAGTATTCTATTTTGTAAATGCAGAACACTTTTTTTATCCATTCCTCCATTGAGGGACATCAAGATTGTTTCCAGATTCTGTCTCTTAAAAATAGAGCTGCTACAAACATGGTTGAGCAAATGTCCTTACTGAATAAGGAGGTGGCATCTTTTTGGTATATGCCTAGGAATGGTATAGCTTGATCTGGAGCTAACTGTCTGAGGAAGCACCAGATTGATTTCCAAAGTGGTTGTACATGTTACTTTCCCAACAGCAATGGGAAAGTACACATTCTACATATTCTCTCTTGAGCTTTTCATTCTTATGGGTATGAGGTGAAATCTCAGGATTAGTTTGATTTGCATTTCTCTGATAACTAAGAATGTTGATCATTTTTTTAAAAATATTTCTCTACCATTCTATATTACTCAACAGAGAATTCTGTTTAGGTCTGTACCCCATTTTTTAATTGGATCACCTTTTTGGTGTTTATTATCTTAAGTTCTTTATATATACTGGACATTAGCCCTCTGTCAGATACAGAGTTGGTGAAAGTCTTTTCCTGTCATTTGTTTTGATGACAGTGTCCTTTGCTATACAGAAGCTTTTCAGGTTAATGAAGTCCCATTTATTAATTGTTAATCTTAGAGCCTGTGCTATTGGTGTGCTGTTCAGGAAGTTGTCTCCTGTGCCAATGAGTTCAAGGCTCTTCCCCTCTTTTTCTTCTCACAGATTTAGTGTGTCTGGTTTTATATTGAGGTCTTTGATCCACTTGGAACTTAACTTTGTGTAGGGCGATAAATATGGGTCTATTTTAATTTTTCTATATGTAGTCATCCAGTTAGACCAGCACCATTTGTTGAAGATGTTGTCTTTTTTCCATTGTGTGGTTTTGGCTTCTTTGT
This sequence comes from Psammomys obesus, assembly GCF_907164565.1. NCBI lineage: Eukaryota > Metazoa > Chordata > Mammalia > Rodentia > Muridae > Psammomys > Psammomys obesus. The sequence goes on along the minus strand of NW_026596073.1, from coordinate 40,374,748 downwards.
CAAAAATTATCTTTTCAACATAGTTCTTGTAGTCCGAGATAAAGCAATAATACAACTAAAGGAGATTAAAGGGATACAGATCAGAAAGGAAGAAGTCAAAGTATCACTATTTGCAGATAATATGACAGTATACATGAGTGAGCCAAAGATTTCTACCAGAGAACTCTTCAGCTGGTAAACACATTCAGGAACATAAAAAAGAAATGAACAAATCTCTCAAAGAATTAGCCACACAAATTAGAGGCACATAAAGAGGAAACGAAGAAAAAAAAAAAAGAAGGCAACATGGAAAGACAGGAATACACATTCAAACAAATGAAAGAAATGGTATAAGACATGAAAACAGAATTAGAATCAATAAAGAAAACAAAAAAAGAGAAAACCCTGGAGTTGGAGAACATAGACAAAAGATCAGGAACTACAAAGGTAAGCATCACCAACAGAATACAAGAGATTTAAGAGAGAATCTCTGGTGCTGAAGATACAATTACACAAATTGATACATCTCTCAAAGAAAAAATAAAATCAGAAAAGTTTCAAACACAAAGCATCCAAGAAATCAAGGATACCATGAAAAGAGAAAATCTAAGAATAATAGGAATAGTCTAAAAAGATGATTCCAGGTTCTAAGGTCCAGAAAATATTTTCAAGAAAATCATAGAAGAAAATTTTCCCAACTTAAAGAAAGAGATGACCTTAAATATACAAGAGACTTACAGAACATCAAATAGACTAGACCAGAAACTCCTCATGTCACATACATAATAGACAAAACACTAAATCTACAGAACAAGGAAAAAAATATTAAAAGCAGCAAGGAACGGAAGCCAAGCAACATACAAATGTAGACATATCAGAATCACACCAGACTTCTCAACAGAAACTGTGAAAGCCAGAAGGGCCTGGACAGATGTCATGCAGATGCCAAGAGAACACAGATGTCAAACCTGTCTACTATATCCAGAAAAAAACATCCAATCAACATAGATGGAGAAAACAAATTTTTTCATGACAAAACTAAACTTAAACAATATCTACACAGCAACCCAGTCCTACAGAAGATACTAAAAGGAAAACTCAAATCTAACAAAATTAAATACACCCAAGAAAACACAGGACTTATATAACCTCACAACAAAAAATGAAAAGAAAACAAGCACAGAAACACACTATCACCACCAACTCTGCAATAAAAGGAAATAACATTCATTGGTCACTATTATCTAGCAACATCAGTAGGCTCAACTGTTCAATAAAAATGACACAGACTAACAGAATGGCTGAGGAAACAGGATCCACTACTCTGCTACATCTAAGAAACACACCTCTGTAACAAAGATAAACGATACCTCAGAATTAAGGGCTAGAAAATTGTTTTTTAAGCAAATGGACCCAGAAAACAAGCTGGGGTAGAAATCCTAATAGCGAATAAAACAGACTTTCAACCAAAATTAATCAAAAAATATGAGGAGGGACACTTCAATCTCATCAAAGGAAAAATCCACCAGGAAGATATCATAATCCTGAACATCTATACCTCAAATACAAGAGCACCTGAACTTGTAAATGAAACATTATTAAAGCTTAAATCACACATCGATCCCAATACCTTAATAGCAGGAGACTTCAATACTCCACTCTTACCAAGGAATGGATCCTCTAGACAGAAGCTAAATAAGGAAATAAAGACACCTATACAGAGGACCTAAATAAAGTCGTTCTCATAGATATCTTCAGAACCTTTAACCCAAACTCAAAAGAATATATGTTCTCCTCAGAACTCCATGGAACCATCTCCAATTGACCATATATTGGTCACAAAGCAAGCCTCAATAGATACAAGAATATTGAAATAATCCTTTGTATCCTATCAGACCACCTTGGTCTAAAACTAGAACTCAGCAACAACAAAAATAACATACACATGGAAACTAAATAACTCTCTACTCATTGACAGCTGGATCAGGAAAGAAATTTAAAATAAGAAAGTACAGACTTCCTAAAATTCAATGAAAACGAAGGTAAAATTACCCGAAGTTATGGGATACAATGAAAGCAGTGATAAGAGGAAAGTTCATAGCACAGTGCCTTCAGAAAGAAGTTTGAGACATCTCATACAAGTAACAAAATGGTACACTTGAAAGCCATGGGGGCAGAGGAAGAAGCAGACACATCCAAGAGGAGTAGAATGTTGGAAATAATCAAACACAGGGCTGAAATTAATAAATTAGAAACAAATAAAACAATTCAAAGAATCAATGAAACCAAGAGCTGGTTCTTTGAGAAAAATCAACAAGATAGACAAACCCTTAGCCAAACTAACTAAAAGGCAGAGAGAAACTTTCCAAATCAGCAAAATCATAAATGAAATGGGGGGCATAACAACAAACACTGAGGAAACCCTAACAGTCATTAGGTTTTATTACAAAACCTATATGCCACAAAATTGGAAAATCTAAATAAAATGGACAAATTTCTTAATGGATTACATTTACCAAAGTTTAACCAAGATCAGGTAAATAGATTAAACAGTCCTACATCACCCAAGGAAATATAAGCAGTCATCAACTGTCTCCCTGCCAAAAAATGTTCAGGGTCAGATGATTTCAGCACAGAATTTTATCAGACCTTCAAAGAAGAGCTGATGCCAGTACTTTTGAAACTATTTCACAAAATAGAAACAGAAGGAACATTACCAAATTCTATGTGGCCACAATAACCTTGATACCTAAACCACACAAAGATCCTATGAAAGAGGAGAACTTCAGACCTATCTCTCTCATGAACATTGACAAAAAATACTCAAAAAGATACTTGCAATCTTTCAAATGCGCTCAGTAGACTCCTGTCATACATTCAATGCGCATCCCATCTGTCTTTCTAAACGAAGATTGATAATCTTACACCATGTCCGCTCTCTTGATTATCTTTTTTAGGTGTGTAGATTTCATTATGTTTATCATATCTTATAGGTCTATATAAGTGAGTATATACCATGTTTGTCTTTCTCCTTCTGGGATATTTCACTCAGGATGATCTTTTCTAGATCCCACCATTTGCCTGCAAATTTCATGATTTCCTCCTTTTTGATTGCTGAGTAGTATTCCATTGTGTAAAAATACCACAATTTCTGTACCCATTCCTCCGTTGATGGACATCTGGATTGTTTCCAGGTTCTGGCTATTACAAATAATGCTGCTATAAACATGGTTGAGCAAATATCCCTTTTGTGTACTTGAACAAACTTTGGGTATATACCTAGCAGTGGTATAGCTGGGTCTTGAGGAAGCACTATTCCTAATTGTCTAAGAAAGCGCCAGATAGATTTCCAGAGTGGTTGTATCAGTTTACATTCCCACCAGCAGTGGAGGAGGGTTCCCCTTTCTCCACAACCTCTCCAGCATGTGTTGTCCCTTGAGTTTTTCATCTTGGCCATTCTGATGGGTGTAAGGTGATATCTCAGGGTCGTTTTGATTTGCATTTCCCTGATGGCTAATGAGGATGAGCATTTCTTTAAGTGTTTCTCTGCCATTCGATATTCCTCTGTCGAGAATTCTCTGTTTAGCTCTGTTCCCCATTTTTTAATTGGATTACTTGGTTTGCTGCTTTTCAGCTTCTTTAGTTCTTTGTATATGCTCGATATTAGTCCTCTGTCCAATAAAGGGTTAGTGAAGATTCTTTCCCAATCTGTAGGCAGGCGTTTTGTTTTGATGACAGTGTCCTTTGCTTTACAGAAGCTGTTCAGTTTCATGAGGTCCCATTTATTGATTGTTGCTCTTAGAGCCTGTGCTGTTGGTGTTCTGTTCAAGAAGTTGTCTCCTGTGCCAATGAGTTCTAGGCTGTTCCCCACTTTTTCTTCTAACAGATTTAGAGTATCTGGTTTTATGTTGAGGTCTTTGATCCACTTGGACTTTTGTTTTGTGCAGGGTGATAAATACAGATCTATAGGAGCTCCACAAGGACCAAATATATCTGGGCACAGGGTCTTTTCTGAGACTTACATGCAACCAAGGACCATGTATGAATGTAACCTAGAAACTCTACTCAGATGTAGCCTGTGGTAGCTCAGTAACCAATTGGTTTCCCATAGTGAGGGGAACAAGGACTATTTCTAACAGGAACTCAATGACTGGCTCTTTGGTCTCCCCACCCCCCAAGGGAGGAGCAGTCCTGTTAGGCCACAGAGGAGAGCTTTGCAGCCAGTCCTGAAGATACCTGATAAAACAGGATCAGATGAATGGGAAGGAGGTCCCCCCTATTAGTGGACTTGGCAAGGGGCACAGTGGAGATGAGGGAGGAAGGGACTGGGAGGGAATGAGGGATCGGGACATGGCTGGGATACAGAGTTAATAAAATGTAACTGATAAGAAAAAATAAAATTCAAAAAAAAAAGATACTTGCAATCTGAATCCAAGAAAATAATAATGATATCATCCACCATGACCAAGTAGGCTTCATCCCAAGAATGGAGGGGGGGTTCAATATATGGATCCATTGATGTAGTCTACCATATAATCAAACAAAAGGGAAAAAAATCACATGATCATCTCCTTAGATGCCGACAAAAGCATCTGACACAATCCAACACACTTTCATGCTAAAAGTTTTGGATAGCTCAGGGATACAAGCACATATCTAAACATAGTAAAGGCAATATATAGCAAGCCTATTGCCAACAACAAACTAAACAGAGAGAAACTTAAATCAATTCTACTGAAGTCAGAGACAAGGCAAGGGTAACCACTCTCTCTGTATCTCTTCAACATAGTACTTAGAGTCCTTGCTAGAGCACTAGAGCAGTAAGACAACTAAAGGAGATCAAGGGAATACACGTTGGAAATGAAGAAGTCAAAGTATCTTTATTCACAGATGATATGATTGTATACATGAGGGACCCCAAAAATTCAACCAGAGAACACCTTCATCTGATAAACACATTCAGCAAAGTGACTGAATACAAAATTAACACACACACACACACACACACACACACACACACACCATCATCATCATCATCATCATCAGTAGCCCTCCTGTATACAAAAGACAAATAGGTTGAGAACGAAATTAGGAAAACACCTTTCACAAGAACTACAAACACCATAAAATACCTTGATGTGACTCTAACCAAGCAAGTGAAAGACCTGTATGAAAAAAACCTTCAAGTCTCTGAAGAGAGAAATTGAAGAAGATATCAGAAGATGGAAAGATATCCCATGCTCATGGATTAGTAGGATTAACACAGTAAAATTAGCTATCCTACCAAAAGCAATCTATAGATTCAATGCAATTTCCATCAAAATACGAATACAATTTTTTACAGAACTGGAAAGAACAATTCTCAATTTCATATGGAAAAACAAAAACAAAAATGAGAATAGCTAAAACTATCCTGTACAACAACAGATTGTCTGGAGGTATCTTTATCCCTGATCTCAGGCTGTACTATAAAGCAACAGTAATAAAAACTGCATGATACTGACATACAAACAGACTGGTGGACAAATGGAATCGAATTGAAGACCCAGAACAGAAATAAACTCACAAACCTAAGGATACTTGATTTTTGACCAGAAGCTAAAACAATACAATGGATAAAAGACAGTATCTTCAACATTTGGTGCTAGTCTAATTGGATATCTACATGTAGAAACATGAAAATAGATCCATATTCATTACTGTACACAAAACTAAAGTCCAAGTGTATCAAAGGCCTCAATGTAATATCAGACACACTAAACCTGTTAGAAGAAAAAGTGGGGAGGTGCCTTCACTTCACTGTCACTGGAGACATATTCCTGAACAGAACACCAACAGCACAGGCTCTAAGGTCAATGATTAGTAAATGGGACCTCATATAACTGAAAATATATTGTAAAGCAAAGGATACTATTATCAAGACAAAATGACAGCCTACAGACTTGGAGAAAAAATCTTAACCACCCTACATCTGACAGAGGGTTAATACCAGAATATGTAAAGAACTCAAGAAATTTTTTTTAATTTTTTATTAATTACACTTTATTTATTTTGTATCCCCCTATAAGCCCCTCCCGCCTCCCCTGCCGATCCCACCCTCCCTCCCCTTTCTGCATGCATGCCACTCCCCAAGTCCACTGATAGGGGAGGTTCTCCTCTTCTTTCTGATCTTAGTCTATCAAAACACTAACAAATCAAGTAATCCAATTAGAAAATAGGGTAAAGAGCTAAACAGAGAATTCTCAATAGGAATATCAAATGACAGAGAAACACTTAAGGAAATACTCAACATCATTATTCATCGCGGAAATGCAAATCAACATGACCTTGAAAGTCCATCTTACACCCATCAGAATGTCTAAGATCAAAAACTCAGGGACAACACAAACTGGAGAGGATGTGGAGAAAGGGGAACTCTTCTCTATTGTTAGTGGGAGTGCAAACTTGTACAACCACTTTGGAAATCAATCTGGTGCTTTCCCAGAAAATTAGGAATAGTGTTACCTCAAGATCCAACTATACCACTACTAGGCATATATCCAAAAAATGTTCAACCATATAACAAGGATATATGTTCAACAATGTTCAGAGCAAGCAGTAGCTCTTAAGAGACAGGATCCTACCACAGAGTGCCTCTGAGACACTCTACCTATTAGGGTATCGAAACAGTTGCTGAGACTCATAGCCAAACGTTGAGCATGCTGAAAATCATGTGGAGGTAGTAGGAGATAGAAAGACCTGGGAGGGACATGAGCTCCATAACTAGACCAACTGATCCAATAAGTGTAGATCCAGTGTGGCCTGCAGGGACTGATGAACCAAACAAGGACCCTCCTTGGAGAGGACCTAAATACTATGCTCAGATGTAGTCTATGGGCAGCTCAGTCTCGATGGGGATTCCCTAATAAGAGGAGTAGGGCAGTCTCTGACATGAACTCAGTTGCCAGCTCTCTGATCACCTCCCCTTGGTGGTGTGGCCTTAGTAGGCCACAGAGAAAGAAGATCCAGAGAGTCCTGATGAAATGATAGCTAGGGTCCAATAGTAGGAGAGGAGAACCTCTCCTATTAGTGGACTAAAGGAGGGACATAATGAGAAACAGGGAGGGTGGGACTGGGAGGAGTTGAGGAATGGTGCTACAGCTGAGATACAAAGTGAATAAATTTTAAATAATAATAACAATAATAATAATAAATTTTGTACTTACAATCTATGTATTACTTTGGACAAAACTGCCTGATTATTAATTACCTACCCATAAATTTCTCAATTTATGTAAAATAGTTTATGGCACCAAATTCTCAGGTAATAAATTTCATATTCATTAATTAGTCAAAATGTATAGATTCAAATTCTGTTTCAGAAGAATCTTATTCTTTGTTGTTGTTTTTCTTTTTGTTTGTGACAGTTTTTCTCTGCATAATTCTGGCTGTCCTGTGAACAGGCTGGTGTTAAATTCAGGGTCCTGCCTGTCTGTGCCTCCTCAGTGCTGGTCTTGAAGCCATGAGCCATCATACCTCCTTAGCTTTCAGAAAGAGAAATAAAAATAGATGAAAAGTTGGAGAGAAAAGAGGAAGGAAGGGTAACCTGGCTTCCTTGAGTGACCATAATTATCTTGTGCGATCAGAGACACAGGGGGCTCACTGGATAAGCAAATGACTCCATATTCCTCTATATATTTTTTTGTCATTTCTGAGTAAAACTAACCTGAGGAAATGGAATTTCATGTGATTGTGTATGAGCATCACTAAGAAGGATACTTCTTTACTAAGACATTTCAGGGGAAGAAAATATTTTCCTCTGAAAATATTCATCAATGATTAACTGAAAGTTCCTTTAAATGCCAACTTGAAACATTGCACCTAATATATATAAGAGCCATAATGTTACTTAAGTTGTTTACCAAGAATACATATTTGTTAGAACATATGAAAGACAGGAATGGCTGAAGAATTTTTATAAAGAAATAATGAAATAAACAGATGTCATGAATCGAATGGACTTATCAGATACCTACAGGACCTTTTAACCAAATATAAAAGAATATACCAAAGCATTTGATGTACTAGATTTTCCCCTGAAGAATATAGATGTATAAACAGATTTAAGTGTCCTCTACGGCATGCACAACAAGGCTCTTAGTGAAATATATTAACAACACGTATTTTCTTTTTTATGTAGAGTGATGTGTACGTAATTCAGGACTTCATAAATGCCAAACAAGTTTTCTACCACTGAGTTATATGCCCAGCCTTTGAGCAATCATTAAAATTTATTATTTGATGGAAAATCAGTGGATAAAGAGTGAATAAAGTGAATAAAGACACTTTTCACAAAGCCTGATGACCTAAGTTTCACTGTTGGACCTATGTGGTGAAAACCAAACCAAACCAAACAAAACAAAACTATAGTAACCTGTTCTGTTTTCCTTTGGTTTGATTTGGTTTTTAAATTTTATTTCACCACAAACACCATAATAGTAAATAAATCCTAAAAAAAAAACACAATGAAAAGGAAAGAAAAGGAAGGAAGGAAGGAAGGAAGGAAGGAAGGAAGGAAGGAAGGAAGGAAGGAAGGAAGGGAGAGAGGGAGGGAGGGAGGAAGGGAAAGGAAGTTGGGAATGGGGTCTGCGGAAATAACTCAGTGGCATCTAAGAGCTCAAGTCAGCCATCCTGGCAAGCAATGTCCAATTCTCAGGACCCACGCTCTGGCCGGAGAGGACCAAACCTTCACTATCTTCTGATCTGCCCTGTGCATCTTGGCATAAATATTTGTGGGAAAAGGACCACAAGCATACACACAAAAATGAAGAAATAAGAATAATAAAATAATTAATTTTTAAATTTAATTTATCATACGAATATTGAACGTGAGGTGAGCTGCTCACTCATCTGAAGCACCACGGCTTTTTATTTACCACTGAGAGTGTGGCATGTAGTGATGGCCCAGAGCAAGCCTCCTGTGAGCTTTCAGTCTTGACAAACTGATTGTGATCAAGGCCTGATTTGAAAATCAGGTACTCAGTGTTGCAGGAATCTGCTCTGTTTCAAATTCTGTAAGAACCCTTTGTGGCTTTAGTTGTTGACTTGATTGAAAAGCATGCAGTGAGAATTTAAATGTTTAAATGCCACTAGTTTTAAATTAAAGATTTACTGAAATTTTAAATTGAAACATACCTATGAAGCCATTGGAAGTAGCATGTGTTTGAAGACAATAGCCCCTGGGCAAAGAAAAATAATTCTTTGCCTGCTTGCCAAATCATATTATTGTCAAAACCTGAATGGAATTAGAAGCCCATTCACTCAGAGGTGATGGATTGGAGATGCAATGTGAATAGTTGCTTGATTTTACCTCACCTCACATGTGTTAGGATTCTTGAGTAAGAGAATATCTTATTCCCATTGTGATATGAGTCTATTTTCTACATTCTTTCTAATCATTTGTTATTCCAGTTAATGAGGCTCAGTTTGATTTTTAAACAATCATATTTTTGGTATAATTTTATACTCATATTTTAAGTATTATTTTACATTAATCTAGTAATTAATAATATAGTTACAAGTTTAATAAGAATAGGATTCAGCCATAGAGTCTCCACTATTGAAATGTGTTCTATAGGTAACACAGATGAGTGTGTTATTAGGCTTCCTAGCTGGTTTATGTTAGATGTTTTGAGTACTCAAGTTCATGATGTTTAACCGTCTCTCAGTCTGTCTGTCTATTCCTTAATTGTTCTGCCTATCTACTTGCTATTCATTCTTTTATTTTTGATAGCTCTGCCTTTAGTAATCTTACTCTGTGTATCATTGACTCTCTTGAACTTGCTTTGCTGTCAGGATGGGCTCACTCACAGAAATCCACCTGCACTGCCCACCAGAGTGCTAGGATTGCAGGTATGCATCATGATGCCTGGCTTACCATAAATATTGTAGTGCATATTGATTATCTTGGTGGGATCTCTTCAATTTTACTGAATTTTGTAAGCTGATAAGTATATTTTTTATGTCAGACTATAGAATATCTTTGTGGATCCCATGAAGTGGGGTCAACCCTTGTGTCTACTCTTTAGTAGTATACTTCCAAAGTCAAAGCGCATGGCAGTAAATACAACTGAATATCTCCTACCTAAAATATACATTAGTCAAGTGAAAGAAAATCATCTTCTTACATTAATACTATAAGTATTCCTTCTGCAAGAGAGAAAATTTTCAAGTCAAGTTACTGAAATTTAACACAGAACATTGGCATTTACTAACACAAAACAATTGAACATTTCATTTTGGAGAGAAAAAACATAACTACTCACAAAATTTCAATTTCTATAGTCTTCAGCATTGAGTCCAGGCCCCACATATGCTAGGTGGCCATTCTAATATGGTGTCATACTTTAATCTAATAAATTATGTTTTGTGTAAATTAATTTCTACTTCAGAGTTTTATTTTTTTGGTTTATTTTTATTTATAAAATGTCTCCCATTGTTTTAATCTTGGTTGCATCTCTTTTGTGTTAAAGAAACTATTATGAGTGGTAGGAAGGTCAAGGGGTTTGGTTTTTTACATATGGTCATAGCACATCTACAATAAAAACAGAATGGCCCAAGCTGAAGATGGGTGAATCTGGAGGAGGGGGCTTCAGAATAGTGAGAGGCAAAACTGAGTCTGAATGAATTGTATGAAATAAGAAGAAAAGCTTATAAAAACAAAAGGATATAATAACAAAAGCAATATAAAAATGAAGGAAAAGAGCAGTAAATACTAGTGTCCAGTTTACTTTCTCCATTTCCTATAATCTAGCATTTTAACTCAGAGACGGTACCACCCACATTAAATTAGTCTCACAACAAAAATTAACCTAATGAAGATAATATCTTATATACATGTGCCAATAGCCTACCTACAAGTGATGTTAGATCCTGTCAAATTACCAATCACCAGTAATATTACTCTTATTTACTCACATTATATACAATTGCATAATATTATATGATGAATAGCTATGAAGAAAGTATCGTAGAACGTATTTAGAAATAAATTTCAGGCATTTACTATTCTTATTTAGAAAAGAATTTCTGCACAGGTATAAGAAAAGGAGTAAATAAAGAGTAAAAATGAGTGGACAGAATATGCAATATGAATTCTACACCCGACACCAGTGTGAAAAGGCTCTTCAGTAGATGTGAGCACGCAGTTGCACATTTTGCTCAGGACTGACTGCATGCATCACAATTTTTAATTCTACTTAGATGTAAAGTGATTTATTAGGAAGACTGATTTATTCCAACTCTATCCTTTTTCTAGGGCCTGCGTCCCATTTCCTTAAAGAAATTGGTGCCCTCTTCAAAAAAGTGAAACATGGTCTCATTATTAGAAAATTAACACAAATGTTTCAGTTCCACCAATTCAAATCACAAATTTGCTAACTTTGACCCTAACCTGAGAATGGTTAGGTAAAAGATGCAAAACTGACAGAAGAGTAAATGATATTTCTAATATTTGTGACATTCTGTCAGTAATATTCACTCATAAAAAAACAATCACAAATAATAATTCTGTGACAATTTTATTATATATAATTTATGATGTGTTGTATAAATTAACATTAATATAACAAGTATAACTAATTATAAATAATTTCAGCTGTCCTAAGGAAATCTCATTATTTTTATTGTTATATTATTATATTTGGAACAGTTATGGCCACTATAGTGAAGTACTTCCTACCCATAGCCCTCCCATTTTTCAATTTCATTTTCTTTCTAGAATTATACAAAACCTTAAACTGGCTTTAGATAAGAGCAGGGCTGTAAAGAAGAAATGGTAAATTGATTTTGACTGAATCATGCTCCTCTCCATTACACCTATTAATTTCACTTATAGGGTTCTATCGTATGTTTCACACTGCACAAATATCCACTATTCCGTTTGAATTAATATTCTCCATATCAATGAACTTACTAAGGAAATTAAAAAATAAATTCATATGACTCAGTGACTCAATAAGCTGTGATTAGCTGTGTGTGGAGAGAGAGCAAGAATGAATGAGGGCAACCATGAGGGAGAGATTGAGTTTGTACAGTGTAGGCAAAAAACAGGGAACAGGACAGGAGCCTACCACAGAGGGCCTCTGAAAGACTCTACCCAGCAGGGAATCAAAGCAGATGCTGAGACTCATAACCAAACTTTGGATAGAATTCAGGGAATCTTATGATAGAAGGGGTGATAGTAAGACCTGGAGGGGACAGAAGTTCCACAAGGAAAGCAACAGAACCAAAAAAAATCTGGGCATGGGGTCTTTTCTGAGACTGATACTCCTACCAAGGTCCATTCATGGGGATACCGTAGAACCCCTGCTCAGATGTAGCCCATGGCTGCTCAGTATCCAAGTTGGTTCCCAAGCAATAGGAAGAGGGACTGTCTCTGGCATGAACTCAGTGGCTGACTCTGATAACTTCCTCCTGAAAGGGGAGCAGCCTTACCAGGCCACAGAGGAACACAATGCAGCCACTACTGATGAGACCTGATAGGCTAGGGTCAGATGGAAGGGGATTAGGACCTCTCCTATCAGTGGACTTGGAGACGGAGACGGGGAGACTTTCCAAGAATTAAAGATGGTGAGAATGGGTACTGTAATGTAAGATACTGATTCTTAAACCGGTGAAGGCAGACACATTTGGTGGTCCCACCAGTGTAGTGCCACATAGTCAAGAGAATACTGACATATTACTGGAAAATTCTATTCGGTTTCTAACTTCATTCTCCTTTCTTCCCAATATTCATTTTTTAAGTGAAAAAATGATGCAAATCAGTGCCTGCTGTGATCCTCACCACAGTGCATCTTCGCAAATAAATGAGAAGTTATACAGACTCGTGCTACCTTATATGCATACATATATCATTAGCATTTTAAGTTACTAGGAAGAGAGCAAGTGTCTGTGAGTTAGTTTGTTTTTCAGCGAATACAGGTTCTTGTGGAATGCACACAAAGGCATTAGATTCCCTGGAGCTCAAGTTACAAGTAGTTATTAGCCATCTGACAATGGTTTATAGAACTTAGCCTGGTCTCCTGGAAGAGCAGTATGCTGTTTCAACTGCTGAGCTGTCTCTCCATGTCCCATCAGTGCAATCTAGTCATCTAAAAAGTAACTCAATATGAAATGGAGAAAACCCAAACTGAACTGAAAAAGTTAGAATTTTTTCATAATAACAGAATGATTTTTCAGTCAAATAATTTATTTCAGCACAAAACATAACACTTGGAAGATGTTTGGTATATTTTAAAAATTTATCAGCTTTTTGAAAACACTGGAAACTGAGCAAATAATTCTATTTGTCTAAAAATTAGTTGTAATCTGAAAGATCTATAATCAGTTTAAAAGGTATTTAATTATTGTAAGAATGAGTTTAAAAACTGCTGGAAGCCACATCAAAAAGCCATTTTGTGCCTTAAGCTCTGCTTATACCATCATCAGACAAATGATTATAATACATAATTTTCATTATGCCCCACAGGCAACAAAATATTTATTGAACATCACAGAGATGACTGAATTTTTAAGTGAAATAATTTACGTAATGAATCTTGCAGCTACCTTATTCAGTATTTTAAAACATAAATTATTAAACCTAAACTGATTCATAAATATATTAATAATTATTTATACAGTGAATATTTTTCACATGTTTTCATGGACTGTGAAGTAGAAAGAATTAATTTGTTGTCTTGTATTAATTTGGTTAGCTAGCAATTTTTGCTAGAAGTGTATGGTCTCACTGATGAGCTATGTTGGAACAAAGACTATACCATAGAAATTTTTCACATTTAAATTATTTCCTGAAATGAAAGAGGAAAATCAAGATAAAAGGACAGTATCAAAACAACTTTAACCAGGACTTAATGCAAACCCCTGCCTCTGTTTCTGCATTAACTCTATAAATTACCAGTGCATTTAGCTTTAAAAACACTCATTACTCTTAGTGCTTTAACGTTTAGAAATTAAACAACTTGTCTTATATCAATGAAATGGTAGACATTATTTAGGGACACATTTTTGACAGTTGGAAAATCATATTTATATATTGTACAAATTATGTTGGTATCCAGAGAACATGGAAGAAAATGTTTGCAATGCAAGGGATGTCTGCTGGTCTGCCACAGTTATCAGACCCTGGAAGCCTCTGTCAAAATACTGCTATAAAGACCGGAGTGTAGAAACTGCCTGTTCATTCTTCCATGCATTAGCAGGCTGAAAAATCATCAGCATGGTTTATAAATACAAATTCAGTTTGAAAACAATGTGGGTTTTTTTTTTATTGTCATTGTCCATCTATTAATCATCCTGTATCAGGAGGTAATCTAATTCCCTGACATAGAGTTATTCATGCAAAGCATTAATGAGCAACTCTCAGAAATAGAGTAAACGACACTTTTCTTAGGATGGATATTGGACTAAATGTTCTTTGCAACCTTCTTCAAACAGAACATACTTTTAATAACCACCAAAATTTCAACATAATTACTCAGGTCATGATGTATTTTAAATTATCTTTGAGAAGCTGAAATTGAGAAGGTGAACTTAAAATATTTTAGGACTTGCAAAGTATAATGTGTAGTCTATATCCATGCTATTGCTGGAAAACAGCTTTAGAAAACAAGTCAAACTTTAAGCACAAACATGAATGGCTGTAATGAAACTATGTATGAACTCACACATAATTTGGTTCATAGAGAATAGTTTTTGTGAAGCCTGGAGTAAAATACTTGTTAATTATAATATAATTATTCATAGCTGGACACTAAGGAAAACTTGATTTAATTTTTTTTCTTGTGTGTTCAGATTTTGGCTCGTTTCACAGAAAGAATCCTTTTTAGGTGTAACAAATTTCCTTTTTACACTATACCTTTAAATTTTATCACTAACTTTTTGTAAGATAAACTAACAATGATTTTTTAAGTATTGGTATTTTTCTGTATCTCCTGTCTTCTAAAACTCACTTTTTTTTTTGCATGAACAAAGTTTTTAAGTAATATGAGCAAATTATTGAACTGCCTGAGATTGGAGTGAAAAATATATCATAAACATTACTATAAAACAATTCAGAATTCGAGCAGTATAATGTGTCTGATGGTCAGAGCCAGCAAAATTAAACATCTGGAGCATCAGCAAAAGTTCTATAAGACACAGCAGGCACTGGAGCATAGGCACATCTGGTTATAGGTCTTCAGTGCTCCACACCAGGGGAGAACAGTCATCCCAATAGAGCATGAAGACTGATGACTTTTATTGGTTTCATTTTGTCCATGCTGAGGAAGTAAGGCTTTCCTTAACACACTTGTGCTTTCTCTCTTGGGGCTACGAAATAGGATGGCTCTCTTCACAACTGCTTCTGACAATTTTATTTTATTTATTTATTTTTATTTTTGGTGAGGGCAGGGTGATTTTGGAGAGAGTTTTGGAAGATATAAGTATGGAGAGACTGATTTATACTTGATATGGAGTTAGTTTCTAATGTCTCTCTGAGACCTACTTTCTTCAATAATGTCTTGAATCGTTTGGAAAGATAAAGGTATGGCTACCTGGAATGGTTTCTAGCTCTTCAAAACTGAACTGTAATAGTTTACTTTTAGGGAAATAAACAGGTAGAAAGGCTTCCTCAACAACCAATTCTACTCATTCTTTAACTCTCAGCTTAAGTATTATTTATTTAAGGTAGCTCCTTTTAGCTACTTTTTTCACTGATGTGGTGGAACACTTGACAAAAGCAACACAAGAAAGGACATTTATATTTTGTCTTACATTTGAGAATAGCTGCTACTGTAGTGCTTAAGAAGGCTGTGCACATGGAGTCACCAATCAGGGAGCAGAGGCAGACAGAGCTGGGGTTCTGTCGATTTTTCCAGGCTAGAGACCAGTGCAGGGGATGGGACCACAGTCATTCACCCATCTCTCCTTTTGTAAAAAAATATTTGCTGAATTCAAGTCTTAAATCCTATCAAGTTGATTGACAGTTGATTGCACTTCACAATTTCAAATGTACCTTCATGAATTATCCCATCTGTAATGCATGCACGATAATTTAATATGCATCTCCTTTTTCCTGTGTGCACTCATGTTTCTCTTCTTGGAAAAAAAAATGTTTCATGAATTTGTTGTAAACAAAAGCCTAGTACTTTTTATGTCCTTTTTGGCACATAGTAGGTTCTTAGTCAATAATTTTTTAATGTGCAAATATGTAATTAAGCAGATGATGATTAACAAACTGTGAGCAGAAATAACTTCATTTTCGTGTTCTTTAGTGATTGCTATAGAAATTGCTTGTGCAATTATTTCAGTATGTCTGATCAAATCATTACTCAGAGAGTAAATTTGTACCATAAACAAAGTATATTTCTAATGAATCATTTTATATTCAGAAACTGAGGCTGATGTAATTCTGATGAAAATAGGAATGCGAGGTTATTTTGCGGGAGTTAGGTCTCCATTTGTGATTGAAAAAGTTTACAGGTGTTCTTGGTGAAACCTTTTCCTCCTGTGTGCCAAGGCTTTGACTTTTCCAGGTCAGTTGGCATGGTTGGTTGAGGTCAAGGTTTGTATTAGCATGTGCTAAATACATTTACTTTCATTACTTCATGAAATGATCAATTTTAGAGTTTTAATCTCTTGGTGATCAGTAACACCTACGATCAAACATGTCTCTTTCCTGATTATTGGCTTATCTTTGGGGAATGAGGAGAAATAGCAAACCCTTTTGAGAAGAGGTAACCGGAATAACTCCCCAACTCCAGAGTTCTAGGATATTTTTACAGGTTCTATAAAAGCCTGGGCAATATGAATTCTTTTCTAGATTTTTTAATTAAGTTTTTATTTTTTATATTAATTACAGTTTATGCACTTTGTATCCCAGTTGTAGCTCCCTCCCTCATTTCCTCCCAATCCCACCTCCTTCCTTCTTCTCTCCCTATGCTCCTCCCCTAGTCCCCTAACAGGAGAGAGCCTCCTCCACTTCTGTTTAACCCTAGCCTATCAGGTCTCATCAGGATTGGTTGCATTGTCTTCCTCTGTGGGATGGCAAGGTTGCACCCCTCAGGAAGAGTTGATCAGAGAGCCAACCACTGAGTTCATGTCAGAGAAAGTCCCTGCTCCTCTTACTAGGGACCCCATTTGTAGACTGAGTCTATGGGCTACATCTGAGTCTGAGTTTTAGGTCCTCTCCACACATTGTCCTTGGTTGGGGTATCATTATCTTCAAGACCCCCAGGGCTCAGCTTTTTTGGCTCTGTTGGTCTCCTTTTGGAGCTCTTGTCCCCTCATGTTTTTTTATCTCCCCCTTCTTTCATAAGGTTACCTGCACTCTGCAAAGTTTGGCTATGAGTCTCAGCCTCTGCTTGGATTCCTCCATCATAGAGTCTTTCAGAGGCCCTCTGCGGTAGGTTCCTGTCCTGAATCCTGTCTTCTCCCTCTTCTGATGTCTATTGTGTTTGTCCTTCTGAATGAGTATTGAGCATCTTCCATAGGGTCTTCCTTGTTGTTTACCTTCTTTAGGAGCATAGATTTTAGTGTGTTTACCCTATACTATCTGGCTAATATCCACTTATAAATGAGTATATGCCATCTGTGTCTTTCTGCTTCTGAGTTACCTTACTCAAGATGGTATTTTCTAGTTCCCACCATTTGCTTGCAAATTTCATGATTTCCTTGTTTCTAATAGCTAAGTAGTATTCTATTGTGTAAATGTACCTCTTTTTCTGTATCCATTATTCCTGTGCCAATGAGGTAAAGGCACTTCCTCACATTTTGCTCTAACCTATGTGGTATGTCTAGTTTTGTGTTGAGGTCTTTGATCCACTTGAGCTTCACTTATGAGCAGGGTGATAAATATGGATCTGTTTGCATTTTTCTACATGGAGACATCCATTTAGACTGGCACTATTTGTTGGAGATCCTATCTTTTTTTCCGTTCTATATTTTGGCATCTTTGTCAAAAATTAAGTATCCGTAGCTGTGAAGGTTTATTTATGGGTTTTCTATTCAATTCCACTGCTCCATTTGTCTGTTTCTATGCTAGTACCATGTTCTTTTTATTACTGTTGTTCTATAGAACAGCTTGATATCAGTGATGGAGACATGTCCAAAAGATCTTTTATTGTACAGGATTGGCTTAGCTATTTTCATTTTTTTCTTCTTTTTCCATGTGAAATTGAAAATATCTCTGTCAAAGTTTGTAAAGAATTGTCTTGGTATTTTAATGGGAAGTGCATTGTATCTGTAGATTGCTTTTGGTTAGATGTCCATTTTTACTATGTTAATCCTACAATCAATGAATTTGAGAGATCTTTCCATCTTCTGTTCTTATTCAGTTCCTTTCTTCAGAGACTTAATTTTTTTTTTTCATGTTTTCTTGGTTAGGGTTATATCAAGGTACTTTATGTTATTAGTGGCTATTGTGAATGGTGTTGTTTTCCTAATTTCTTTCTCAGCCCTTTTGTCTTTCATATACAGGAGAGCTGCTGAAGTGTTTATAAGCTGAAGGAGTTCTCTGGTAAAAATTTTGGGATCATTCATGTATACTATCATATCATCTGCAAATAGTGATATTTTGAGTTCTTACTTTCTGACTTATATCTTCTTGATCTCCTTTAGTTGTCTTATTGATGTAGTGAGGAGTTTAAGTAGTATGTTTCTCTCTGCTTGGTTTGATATTGGCTAGAGGCTTGTTGAATATTGCTTTTACTATGTCTAGGTATGTGTCTTGTATGATCTCTCTAAGACTTTAAATCCAAATGGGTGTTGGATTTTGTCAAAT
This sequence comes from Psammomys obesus, assembly GCF_907164565.1. Lineage (NCBI taxonomy): Eukaryota > Metazoa > Chordata > Mammalia > Rodentia > Muridae > Psammomys > Psammomys obesus. The sequence goes on along the minus strand of NW_026596073.1, from coordinate 40,355,970 downwards.
GCCTTTTTTTCGGCATCTAAGGAGAAGATCAGTTATTTTTTTACTTCAGTTTATTCATATGGTGGATTTCCATATAACAACCCTGAGTGCCTGGGATGAAGCCTCCTTGGTCATGGTGGATGATATCTTCGATATGTTCTTGGATTTAGTTTGAAAGTGTTTTATTGAGTATTTTTGTATCAATGTTCATAAGAGAGAATGATCTGAAATTCTCTTTTTATTGGGGGGGGTGTCTTTGGTTTAAGTATCAAGATGACTGTGGCCTTGTAGAATGAGTTTGACAATCTTCTGTTTCTATGGTGTAAAATAATTTGAAGAGTATAAGAGTTAGTTATTCCTTAAAAGACTAGTGAAATTCTGATCTGAAACAACTGTCTATGAGCTTTTGTTGGATGGGAGACTTTTGATAACTGCTTTTAATTCCTTAGTGGATATAGGACTATTTAATTTATTTACCTGATCTTATTTCAATTTTGGCAAGTGGAATCTATCAAGAAAATTGTCAATTTCAATTAGATTTTCTAATTTCATGGAATATAGGCTTTTCAAGAATGATCTAATGATTCTTTGGATTTCCACAATGTCTGTCATTATGTCTCCTTTCATTTCTAATTTTGTTGATTTGTATAGCGTCTCTCTGCCTTTTAGTTAGATTGGCTGAGGATTTGTCTATCTTGTTTATTTTCTTAAAGATCCAGCACTTGGATTCATTGAATTGTATTCTTTTTTAAAAAATTTCTTCATTTCAGCCTTGAATTTGATTATTTCTAGGAGTCTACTCCTCTTGGGTATGTTTGATTCAAAATATAGTCTTATCATGGTCAGGGAAAGATGAAAGAAAGGAGTTATAACAATTGAGAACACATGTTGAAATTGTCTAGAACATAAGCCAAAATATATGGATTTTTATATGTTGTATGTGAAGGGAACACATTTTTATATTTTGTATATTTATAAATGTATTTTTATACAAAATATATTAAAATAATAAAAATAGATTAAAATGTATTTTTATACAAAATATAAATAAAAAATGTAAAAATACTTCCAAATATAACTACTCAAAGAGTAGTTTAGAATAAATTTATTTTAGTGAAAGTATGACATATTATAATGAATGCTTTCATGTATTCATACTCAAGTTATCCAAATAAGTTTCTTTCAAGAAATTAAGTTTGACTTAAAAAAAGCAAGAAGCTTTTGTCATTTACATGAGCTCCTTAGTTTTTCAGGTTTGCATTTAGACAAGTCTACGCCTTCATATTTTGCTTTCTCAGGCCTGACTGCCGGGCATTTATTTCTCTAGAAGAAGCCTTTCTTGTTCCAGGCATACTGGTGCTTTATCAGCGAGACAAGTACAGTTGCTCCTCTAGCCTCATTGTATATGCCACGTTTTCTAGCATAAAAGATCTCCCATTTAAATGAATCTTCACATTTCACTTCATATTTATATGATTATCCAGCATAATAATAATAATAATAATAATAATAATAATAATAATAATATACTTAGACAATCTCCAGCACAAGATACACAAAAATATGCTATGCTTTAAGAGCAATCTTTCTTGTAAGGAACTCAGTGGCTAGTTCTTTGATCACTTTCCCCTGGAGGTATGCAGCCTTGCCAGGCCACAGAGGAAGATGATGAAATCTGATAAGTTAAGGTCAGATAGAAGGGGAGGAGGTCCTCCCCTATCAGTGGAATAGGGGAGGGGCATAGGGACAGAAGAGGGAAAGAAGGTGTGACTGGGAGGAGGGGGGAAGCTACAGCCAGGATACAAGTCAATAAACTGTAATAAATAATAAATAAATAAAAATTTAAAAATAAAAGTAAAAAGTATAAATTTGAAGGAAAAAAATCCTATGGGCACTATTTGTCTTTTAACCATAATCAAAGCTTGTAAGTAAAATGATTTACTGTTCCTTTCATAGTTCATTTATACTTTTATCTTATTAATACCTGATAGATTTACCTTCCTGAACTCCTGTTTCCTAATACTTATCACAATTTGTTGGTAAATCTAACTGTCAAATTGACCTCATATTGACGCTTCTGTGAGATAGGCCTCTGGCACATAACTATGGGGATTATTTTGATTACACTGAATAAGGAGGAAGACCAGTCCACTGTGATGGCATCACTCGCTCACGAGGATAGAAGCCTGTTTATCTGGGTGAGGAATAATTGTCAGCAGCAGCGGTATGTTGGGTATGTTGTCATCTCTCTGTTTTCCTTTGTGGATGTGATATGGCAGTCAGTTTCAAGCACCTCTTTCCTTAGCTTCCATGGCATTGTGAACTGCACCTTGAGCTGTGAGATAATTCCATTGAGTTTCTTTTTCCATGATATTATATTACAATAAGATAAAACTAAAATAAGATTCATGAACATTTAAAACATAGTACAAAATACTCTTCAAGAGAACAGAGCACATGAAGTCTGAAGACAAATGCAGAAATAAATAACTTCAGTAAACTTGGGTTTTCTGCCTTCTTAGATTAGCTGAGGTCTTGTTTTATTATCATTCTCTTACATAGTCTCTCATCAGTCATATGAACATGTAGTGTGTCTTACCAAGAACTTGTTCCTTCCAGGACAACATTTAGAGATCCATGAGCTACCCCAGGGTAGCGTCAGTAATATACACCATTAGGTCTTCCCTTTAAGATTTAATCAACTCTCGGCTTTCAACAAGGACTGATATTTTGGCATATTATAATAAAATTATCCAAACACAAGTATCTGTTATCTAGCATGTACGACCATCCTTCTATATTTGTTTAGATTTTCTGCATAATTGTAAAATATACATCATTGTGCATTTCAGTTTTTACTTTTTTCATCTTTAAAATGTGTTACTAGATATTAGATTAGTTGGTATTCATATGTAACTCTAATATCACAAATATTTGTTGCAGCCTTCTTTACTAAAAATTACAGAAAAACTGGCCATAGGTAAGGACTGTTTCATGCTACCTATGTACTATGTTGAAGATATATATTTTAGACAGCTGGTAAGTAAACTAATTCATTTTTCATTGTACAACAAAACTTTAATCTTGAGGGGTTTTTTTTCATTGGTAATTCAATTTTACTATAATCAATTGAGCAAAATCAGTAGAGTATTGTGGGTACCTTACTTTAAAAAGCACAACATTTGTTTATATGTGTATACAGGTATTGATATGTCCATATACATGCAACCTCATTTAATTTTACCCAGACTCAACTATAATAAAAGGAAATTTTGCATCAAATTATCTAGTGCCATAATTTTAGATGGCACATCTGGCTGATTGTACTCACTCTAAGCTATTATGGGATTGAGCACCTGCTCTGACTAATTCAGAGAAATTCCAAGTAGAAGGAGAAGAAAGGGATCCTCCAGGTGTTGGTAATTTAAATCAAAGGACAGTAATCTTATGCCCAACTGCAGGCAGTCTCCTTATCACGGGAGGGCTGTGCATATAGGCAATTCACACTCATCATCTTTACATTCAACTCCCTCTTTTGTTTCCTGGATTTTTACTATTCTCCCAATTACTATTTTTCTCCCAATTTCTATTTAGTCTTTTTTTTATTTTTTAATTCATTTTTCTTTTTATTATTTTTATTATCATTTATTACAATTTATTCAGTTTGTATCCTGGCTCTGCCCTCTCCCACATCTCCGGCCAATCCCTCCCTCCTTCCTCTTCTTCCCTTATGTACCTCACATAGGCCACCCATAGCTGAGATTTTCCTCCTCTTCTATTTGACCCTAGCCTATCAGGTCTCATCAGGACTGGTTGCATTGTCTTCCTCTGTGGACAGGCAAGACTACAACTCCCATGGGGAGGTGATCAGATAGCCTGTCTCTGAGTTCATGCCAGCGAAAGGCCCTGCCCCCCTTATTAGGGAACCCATTGGAGACTGAGTCTATGTGCTACATCTGAGCCTGTGTTTTAAGTCCTCTCCATGCATTGCCCTTGATTGGGATATTAGTCTCTATAGGACCTATAGGGCTCTTTTTTATGGGGGGGGGGGGCTCTGTTGGTCTCCTTTTGGAGCTCCTGTTGCCTCTAGGTCTTTCTATATCCCCCATCTTTCATAAGATTGCCTTCACTTTGCCCAAAGTTTGGCTATGAGTCTCAGCCTCTGCTTCAATACCTGGATCAGTAGAGTCTTTCAGAGGCCCTCTGTGGTAGGCTCCTGTCCTATTACCTGTCTTCTTCTGCTTCCAATATCTATCCCATTTGTCCTTCTGAATGAGGATTGAGCATCTTCCCTAGAGTCTTCCTTATTGTTTTGCTTCCTTTGGATTATAGATTTTAATATGTTTATCCTGTATTATTTGGCTAATATGTACTTATAAGTAAATATACACCATGTGTGTCTTTCTGCTTCGGGGTTACCACATTCAAGATTATCATTTTTTTCCTTGAGTTTTTTATTTTATTTTATTTTTAATTTTTTATTAATTACACTTTATTCATTTTGTATCCCCCCATAGCCCCTCCCTCCTCCCCTCCTGATACCACCTCCCTCCCTTTCTGCATGCATGCCACTCCCCAAGTCCACTGATAGGGAAGGTTCTCCTCTCCTTTCTGAACTTAGTCTATCAGTTCTCATCAATAGTGGCTGCATTGTCCTCTACTGTGGCCTGGTAAGGCTGCTTCCCCCTCAGGGGGAGGTGATCAAAGAGCAGGCCAATCAGATTATGTCAGAGGCAGTCCCTCTTCCCATTACTAGGTAACCCACTTGGACACTGAACTGCCATGGGCTACATCTGTGCAGGGGTTCTAGGTTATCTCCACGAATAGTCCTTGGTTTGAGTATGAGTCTCTGGGAAGTTCCCTGTGTTCAAATTATCTTGTTCTGTTGCTCTACTCGTGGAGTTTCTGTCCCCTCCAGCTCTTACTATTTCCCACTTCTTACATAAAATTCCATTCACGCTGCCCATCAGTTGGCCATGAGACTCAGCATCTGCTTTGACAGTCTATACTGCAGAGGCTTTCAGAGGCCCTCTGTGGCAGGTTCCTAGGTTGTTTCCTGTTTTCTTCTTCTGGCTTTCAGAGGCCCTCTGTGGCAGGTTCCTAGGTTGTTTCCTGTTTTCTTTTTCTTCTGATGTCCATCCTCTTTGCCATTCAGGATGGGGATTGAACATTTTAGTTAGGGTCCTCTCTTTTGCTTAGTTTGTTTAGATGTACAGATTTTAGTGAGTTTATTCTATGTTGTATGTTTTTATGAGTGAGTATATACCATGCATGTCTTTTTGCTTCTGGGACAACTCACTCAGGATGATCCTTTCCAGGTCCCACCATTTACCTGCAAATTTCATGATTTTCTTATTTTTCATTGCTTAGTAATATTCCATTGTATAGATGTACCACGGTTTCTGCATCCATTCTTCAGTTGAGGGGCATCTGGGCTGTTTCCAGCTTCTGGCTATTACAAATAAAGCTGCTACAAACATGGTTGAGCAAATGTCCTTTTTGTGTACTTGAGCCTCTTTTGGGTATATGCCTAGGAGTGGTATGGCTGGATCTTGAGGAAGCGCTATTCCTAGTTGTCTGAAAAAGCGCCAGATTGATTTCCAGAGTGGTTGTACCAGTTTACATTCCCACCAGCAGTGGAGAAGGGTTCACCTTTCTCCACAACCTCTCCAGCATGTGTTGTCCCTTGAGTTTTTCATCTTGGCCATTCTGATGGGTGTAAGGTGAAATCTCAGGGTTGTTTTGATTTGCATTTCCCTAATGGCTAATGAGGTTGAGCATTTCTTTAAGTGCTTCTCTGCCATTCAATATTCCTCTACAGAGAATTCTCTGTTTAGCTCTGTTCCCCATTTTTTTAAGTGGATTCCTTGGTTTGCTGCTTTTCAGTATTTGCAGATGATATGATAGTATACATGAGTGACCCCAAAAACTCTACCAGGGAACTCCTACAACTGATAAACACCTTCAGCAAAATGGCCAGATACAAAATTAACTCAAAAAAATCAGTAACACTCCTGTATACAAAAGACAAAAGGGCAGAGAAAGAAATTAGAGAAAGAACACTCTTCACAATAGCCAAGAATGATATAAAGTACCTTGGTGTAATCCTAACCAAGCAAGTCAAAGACTTGTATGAAAAAAATTTCAAGTCTCTGAAGAAAGAATTAGAGGAAGATATGAGAAGATGGAAAGATCTCCCATGCTCATGGCTTGGCAGGATTAACATAGTAAAAATGGCCATCTTACCAAAAGCAATCTGCAGATTTAATGCAATTCCCATCAAATTGCCAACACAATTCTTTACAGACCTGGAAAGAAAAATTCTCAACTTCGTATGGAATAACAAGCAACCGAGAATTGCTAAAAGAACCCTCTACAGTAAAAGATCTTCTGGAGGTATCTCCATCCCTGATCTCAAGCTGTACTATAGAGCAACAGTTAGAAAAACTGCATGGTACTGGCATAGAAACAGAATGGTGGATCAATGGAATCAAACAGAAGACCCAGAAATAAACCCACACACTTACAGACACCTGATTTTTGACAAAGATGCCAAACACATACAATGGAAAAAAGATAGCATCTTCAACAAATGGTGCTGGTCCACTTGGATATCTACATGTAGAAAAATGCAAATTGATCCATACTTATCACCCTGCACAAAACTGAAGTCCACGTGGATCAAAGACCTCAACATAAAACCAGACACATTAAATCGGCTAGAAAAAAAAAGTGGGGAATACCCTAGAGTACAGGAGAAAACTTCCTGAAGAGAACACCAACAGCACAAGCTCTAAGAGCAACAATCCATAAATGGGACCTCATGAAACTGAAAAGCTTCTGTAAAGCAAAGGACACCATCATCAAAACAAAGCGGCTGCCTACAGATTGGGAAAGAATCATCACCAACCCTTTATCTGACAGAGGACACATATCCAGTATATATAAAGAAGATTATCTTTTGTTCCTAACATTTTCTTGAAAATTTCATGATTTTCTTTTTATTTTATTTTATTTTATTTTATTTTTTTCTTATCAGTTACATTTTATTAACTCTGTATCCCAGCCATGTCCCGATCTCTCATTCCCTCCCAGTCCCTCCCTCCCTCCCTCCTCTCCACCATGCCCCTTGCCAAGTCCACTGATAGGGTGGACCTCCTCCCCATTCATCTGATCCTGTTTTATCAGGTATCTTCAGGACTGGCTGCAAAGCTCTCCTCTGTGGCCTAACAGGACTGCTCCTCCCTTGGGGGTTGGGGAGGCCAAAGAGCCAGTCATTGAGTTCCTGTTAGAAATAGTCCTGTTCCCCTCACTATGGGAAACCAATTGGTTACTGAGCTACCACAGGTTACATCTGAGCAGAGGTTCTAGGTTACATTCATACATGGTCCTGGGTTGCATGTCAGTCTCAGAAAAGACCCTGTGCCCAGATATATTTGATCCTTGTGGAGCTCCTATCCTTTCCTCATCAGACTAACTCCCCTTCTTTCTTATGATTCCCTGTACTCTGCCAAAGGTTTGGTCATGAGTCTTTGCTTTGAAAACACTGCTAGTTAGAGTCTTTCAAATGCGCTCAGTAGACTCCTGTCAATGTTCAATGCACATCCCATCTGTCTTTCTAAACGAGGATTGATCATCTTACCCCATGTTCGCTCTCTTGATTATCTTTTTTAGTTGTATAGATTTCATTATGTTTATCATATCTTATAGGTCTATATAAGTGAGAATATACCGTGTTTGTCTTTCTCCTTCTGGGATATTTCACTCAGGATGATCTTTTCTAGATCCCACCATTTGCCTGCAAATTTCATGATTTCCTCCTTTTTGATTGCTGAGTAGTATTCCATTGTGTAAAAATACCACAATTTCTGTACCCATTCCTCCGTTGATGGACATCTGGGTTGTTTCCAGGTTCTGGCTATTACAAATAATGCTGCTATAAACATGGTTGAGCAAATATCCCTTTTGTGTACTTGAGCAAACTTTGGGTATATACCTAGCAGTGGTATAGCTGGGTCTTGAGGAAGCACTATTCCTAATTGTCTTAGAAAGCGCCAGAGAGATTTCCAGAGTGGTTGTACCAGTTTACATTCCCACCAGCAGTGGAGGAGGGTTCCCCTTTCTCCACAACCTCTCCAGCATGTGTTGTCCCTTGAGTTTTTCATCTTGGCCATTCTGATGGGTGTAAGGTGATATCTCAGGGTCGTTTTGATTTGCATTTCCCTGATGGCTAATGAGGATGAGCATTTCTTTAAGTGTTTCTCTGCCATTTGATATTCCTCTACAGAGAATTCTCTGTTTAGTTCTGTTCCCCATTTTTTAATTGGATTACTTGGTTTGCTGCTTTTCAGCTTCTTTAGTTATTTGTATATACTCGATATTAGTCCTCTGTCAGATAAAGGGTTAGTGAAGATTCTTTCCCAATCTGTAGGCAGGCGTTTTGTTTTGATGACAGTGTCCTTTGCTTTGTTTTTAATTGATGAGTAGTATTCCATTGTATAAATGCACCACAATACCTGTATCTGTTCTTCCATTGAGGGACATCTAGGTTGTTTCCACATTCTGGCTATTACAAATAGAACTCCCATGAAAATGGTTGCGCATATGTCCTTATTGTATAGTTGAACATATTTTGGATATATGTCAAGGAGTGGTATAGTGGATCTTGAGGTAGCACTATTCCAAATTTTCTGAGAAAGCACCAGACTGATTTCCAAAGTGGTTGTACAAATTTACATCTCCACCAGCAATGGAGGAGGTTTCCCTTTTCTCCACATCCTCTCTAGCATGTATTGTCACTTGAGTTTTTGATCTTAGCCTTCCTGATGGATAAGGTGAAATCTCAGGGTTTTTTGATTTGCATTTAACTGATGATTAAGGACATTGAACATGTCTTTTAAGGATTTCTATGCCATTCTAAAATCTTCTATTAACAATTCTCTGTTTAGCTCTGTACCCCGTTTTTAAATTGGATTACTTGATTTGTTGCTTTTTAACTTCTTGAATTCTTTATATATTCTGGATATTAATCCTCTGTCAAAAATAGGGTTGGTGAATATCCTTTCCCAGTCTATAGGCTGTTGTTTTGCTCTGATGACACTGTCCTTTGCTTTACAAAAACTTTTCAGTATCATGAGGTCCCATTAATTAATTGTTGATCTTAGAAACTGTGCTGTTGATGTTTGGTTCGGGAAGTTCTCTTTATGCCAATGAGTTGAAGGCTCTTCCCCAATTTTCATCTAACAGGTTTAGTATGTCTGGTTTTATATTTAGGCCTGTAATCCACCTAGACTTTAGTTTTGTGCAGGGTGATTAAATACGGATCTATTTGCATTTTTCTACATGTAGATATCCAATTAGAACAGCACTCATGTATCTCATTCATTGGAAGAAGACATAAACCACTGTCCTGAAAAATCACTGTCGATAGTAGATGGAATTTTTTCCAATTAAATGAAGTTTTAAAGTCAATTCAATTTAGTCTCAAGTTATGAATTTGTCTGTAATTTGTTCTTTGGATTCCAGGTTAATGGGCATATTTGTTCCTTCATTGTTTGGGTAATAAAATGGTGGAATCAGAGAATATAAATTTCCTGGGAATTAAGATATTTTTGCACTTCCTTTTTCGTCCTGACAACAGAATCATCAACATAGGAGTAATTTTCATGTCCAAATCATCGTTTTTTTACTTTCAAACCTCTTGGTATCTTGACAATAAAAAAAATTTAAACATTGTTGTTAATTTCTGATAAGCTTCTTAATAAACTTTACATGCTAATCTTAATGACTTATATATATAATTCTATATTATATTGGCGTCACATTATATTTCTCTATCATAATCAAATACTCTTCTAAACAAAGTACTTCAAGATTTCCTTGACTCATTTGATTTAATTTTCCTTTTATCTATGCATATTGTAGAAAGAAAATTATAAGCTATTTCAGCCTTGACAAGTAATTTAATCTCTGTTCTGTCTTGTATGGTGACTCTAGTTACCAAATAGAGGGTTTGATTTTAGCATGATTGGATTTTTGGGGTACTGAAGGAAATAAAATAATGCTTGTTGTAAAATAGAGATGTGTCCAACCCATACTAGCTACCATTACTGATCATGCTAGAACTCAATTCATCACTATGAAGAAAAGCTTTATATTTTATTATCCCTGAGAATATTCTCCAAGTAATTTCTTACCTTTGAAATTTCCTGGCTTTCTAATGACTACTTTTTATTAAATCAAATATACTAACAATGTTGTCAACACACCATTCATTTTAGGAATAGTATATGAATATTTGTATATGTACAGATATATTTTTCTTTTTCCTAAATTTGATAAAGTTGTTTCCCTTTAGCACAGTGTTGTAGACTCCTCTAAATATTATAAAGGTTGACAAGTCATATGATATTGTGTACTTACATCTTTTCCTAAAATGACGGTACTTATTTACATCTACATCAGCATCCATACTCATTTTTTGTGTTGTTTTTAAAAACATCAGACACACAGCGACTTAAAGAAGGAAGGTTTTGTTTTTAACATAGTTTGAGATGGATGCAAAGTAGGGGAGACAATAAACTGACGGAACTGCTCAGGGGTCTTCTGTAGATGAAGACTGTGATTAGATTGATTTCTCCTTTCTCAAAATAAAAGATTGTGTTCATTCTTTGAGAAATTTTAATTATTTTTTTTATTTTTTAAGAATAGTTATAGTTTATTAACTTTGTATCCCAGCTTTAGCCTACTCCCTCATGCCGTCCCCATCCTACCCTCGTCCCCTGCCCCTTTCCAAGTACACTGATAGGGGAGGACCTTTCTCCCCTCTCATCTGACACTAGCTTATTAGGTATCTTCAGGACTGGCTGCAATGTCCTCCTCTGTGGCCTAGGAAGGCTGCTCATTTCTCAGGGAAGTGGGGGGAGGTCAAAGAGCCAGCATTGAGTTCATGTCAGAAATAGTCCCTGTTTCCCTTACTAGGGTACCCACTTGATTATTGAGCTACCATGGGCTACAACTGAGCAGAGGTTTTAGGTTCTCCATACGTGGTCCTTGTTTTGAGTGTCAGCCTCAGAAAGACCCCTGTGCCCAGATACATTTGGTCCTTGTGGAGCTCCTGTCCTCTCCAGGTCATACTAACCCCCCCCCCCCTTCTTTCATATGATTCCCTGCACTCTGCCCAAGTTTGGTTATGAGTCTCAACATCTTCTTTGTTACACTGCTAAGTAGAGTCTTTCAGAGGCCCTCTGTGGTAAGCTCCTTATTTTCACCACAGTAATCCTCCTCCCTCAACTCCTTCCATATATTCACCAACTTTCTTCCTCTCTCAACTTCATGTATTTCCCTGTCTCTTTCTCCCTCCTTCTCTCTATCCCTCTCTCTTTGTCTATCTCTGTTTCCATGTATCTGTCTTACTCTCCCCCTTTAAAAAAATCATCTAGTCCAATGTTTTCTTTGTTATGATCCCTGTGCTGATATGTACATATAGATCACATTCCAGTAAAGAAAACTGACTTTCCTTTTCCATACTGTGATCAATTTAGAGTTGCCCTGTAGGTAGGGGTAAGACTTCCCAGTTTCAACAACATTCTGTAATTTTGTCTGTCTTAAGCTTGTGTAGATAGCTTACACAAGCTTGTGCTGTCACATCCCTGTGAGTTTATATGTGTACCTGTTTTATTGTGTTGGAAACACTGCTTCTGAGAATCATTGACTGCCTCTTGCTCTTGCAATCTTCTTGCTCTACCTTTCCATAAATCCATGAACCTTGAGCATAGGGATATGATATGCAAATACCAACCATAGATAAACATTCCATGGCCTCTTATTTCTGCATATTTAACAGTTGAGGTTTACTCTGTTACTTCCCATCTACTGAAACAAGAACTTTCTCTGATGAGTTATGAGAATCTGTGGGAATAAGAACATGCCATGATGAGTCCATTTATTCCATGATCAGGGGGCAGAATAGTAGTGCATTTTCTTTAGGGCCCATGACTGACTTACCAACATGATTTGCCTAATTGACAATGCCAGTTATAAGTTCTACCCATTGGAGACAGGCTTAAATTCAAATTAAAAAGAGCAAATTTGTCTAAGAAAATTAAAAGGAGTGATACCCTTCATAATAACCTCAAAAACAATATATGTATATATATTGTAATTAGTCTAAGTAAAAGAATTTTATAATAAAACTTCTAAGGCTTTGAAGAAAGTGAAAGTGTTGACAATGGACTAAACTTCTGAATTGCAAGCAAACTACTTTATTTATTTATTCATTATGATTTATTCACTTGGTATCCCAGCTGTAGGCACTCCCTCCTGCTTTTGTTTTTGTTTTTGTTTTAAATAAGAGTTTCTGTGGTCATGGAGTCTCTTCACAACAATAGAACACTGACTAATACTTTAGGCAAGCAGCATATTTTTTGTTTAATATGTATAATATAGAATAAACATACTAAAATCTCTACACCTAAAGAAGCTAAGCAAGAAGGATGACCCTGGGTAAGATGATCAATCTTGATTCAGAAAGGCAAACAGGATAGAAATCAGAAGAGAGAGAAAATAGGGAATAGGATAAGAGTTTAGCACAGAAGGATTCTGAAGGACTCTACTGAGCAGGGTATCAAAGCAGATGCTGAGACTTATAGCCAAATGTAGGGCAGAGTGCAGAAAATCTTATGAAAGAAGGGGGAGATAGAAAGACCTGAAGGAGACAGGAGGTCCACAAGGATAGCAACAGAACCAAAAAATTTGGGCACAGGGGTCTTTTCTGAGACTGATACTCCAACCAAGGACCATGCATGGAGATAACCTAGAGCCCCTGTACAGATGTAACCCATGATAGCTCAGTGTTTAAGTGGGTTCTCTAGGAATGGGAACAAGGACTGTCTCTGACAATAACTCAGTGTCTGGCTATTTGATCACCTCTCTGTGGGTGGAGAGCAGCCTTACCAGGCCACAGATGAAGAAAATGCAGCCATTCCTGATGAGGCCTGATAGTCTAGGGTCAGAGGGAAGGAGAGGAGGACCTCCCCTATCAGTGGACTTGAGAGGGTCATGGGAAGAGATGAAAGAGGTAAGGTAGGGTTGGGAGGGGACAAGAGTTGGGGCTACAGCTGGAATGCAAAGTGAATAAACAGAGTGAATGGAATTCTATGTAAGAAGTGGGAAATAGTAAGAGCTGGAGGGGACGGGAACTCTACAAGGAGAGCAACAGAACAAGATAATTTGAACACAGGGAACTTCCCAGAGACTCATACTCCAACCAAGGACTATTCATGGAGATGACCTGGAACCCCTGCACAGGTATAGCCCATGGCAGTTCAGTGTCCAAGTCGGTTACATAGTAATGGGAAGAGGGACTGCCTCTGACATAATCTGATTGGCCTGCTCGTTGATCACTTCCCCCTGAGGGGGGGAGCAGCCTTACCAGGCCACAGTAGAGGACAATGCAGCCACTTTTGATGAGAACTGATAGACTAAGATCAGAAAGAAGAGGAGAACCTTCCCTATCAGTGGACTTGGGGAGCGGCATGCATGCAGAAAGGGGAGGGAGGGTGGGATCGGGAGGGGAGGAGGAGGGGCTTATGGGGGGATACAAAATGAATAAAATGTAATTAATAAAAAATTTAAAAAAAGAGAAGTATACAGTAAATATTGTTCTTTTTTTCTTTAAATCCTCACATTATAAAGGTCCAAAGTTAAAAGTGGAAATTTTAAAGTATTCTTTATCATACAAGTTAAAGTATATGTGTTGGTAATATTACAAGAAAACATAGCATAAGATAATATCCCAACAAAAAGTAAAAAAAAAACAAGCAATGGAACAAAAAAATAAATAAATAAATAAATAAATAAATAAATAAATAAATAAATAAATGAAAAGTATAAAATTAAAAAATCTTAATATAACAAAGGACTATGCTACTTTTCTTAAATCAGACTGAAATTTTTAACAGAATTAAATATTAACTAGAAATTAAGGTTGGGATTTTGGCAAACTTTGCCACTTAGATTTGCTCTGGATTCTCAAACTCTTGGAATGCTAGAAAAATATATTCCACTTTAGCTCTTTGGAATTCTACCACGTTCAGATTTTAAAAAAAAAAATCTCTACAAGGCTATCCAGCAATTGTTTAAAACTGTGCTAAGACTCAGCCAAACACTGGGGAATTATAGGGAGTCTAGTGAAAAAGAGTGGGAAAGATACATAAATGGACCTAGAGTTGGCAAGAGCTCCATAAGAGGACCAACAGAGCCACTAACCAGGGTCCAGAGGGGCCAATGGAGGCTGAGGCACCAACCAAGGAAAATACATGGACTGGACCTAAATTCTCTACATATATGTAATCCATAGGGCACTCAGGGTTCATGTGGGGTCACTAGTAAGAAGAACAAGGTATCTCTCTGATATGGACTATGTTGCGTGGTCTTTGATCACTTCCAACCAAGCTAAACTATCCTACCAGGACACAGAAGAAGACTAACACAGACTAGATGAGTAGGAGTTTGTGGGTAGGGGAGGAAGAATGTGGTAGGGAGGGTGGCTTGAGGAGTACTGGTGGAAGAGAAATATGACCAAAATATAAAGTGAGTGAAGAAATTAATAAGGGGAGAAAAAGGAAAAAAAAGTCTTACAAGTATCCTAAGACAAATTCAGTTTCCGTGCTAAAAGTAAATTCACTCTTAGGAAGATTTTTGTCTCCTAAAAATCACTAAAAGTCCTCTGTCAGATAAAGGATTGGTGATGATTCTTTCCCAATCTGTAGGCAGTCGCTTTGTTTTGATGACAGTGTCCTTTGCTTTACAGAAGCTTTTTCAATTTCATGAGGTCCCATTTATTGATTGTTCCTCTTAGAGCCTGTGCTGTTGGTGTTCTGTTCAGGAAGTTTTCTCCTGTACCAATGAGTTCTAGAGTATTCCCCACTTTTTTTTCTAGCTGATTTAATGTGTCTGGTTTTATGTTGAGGTCTTTGATCCACTTGGACTTCAGTTTTGTGCAGGGTGATAAGTATGGATCAATTTGCATTTTTCTACATGTAGATATCCAAGTGGACCAGCACCATTTGTTGAAGATGCTATCTTTTTCCATTGTATGGTTTTGGCATCTTTGTCAAATATCAGGTGTCCATAAGTGTGTGGGTTTATTTCTGGGTCTTCTGTTTGATTCCATTGATCCTCCTTTTTGTTTCTATGCCAGCACCATGCAGTTTTTATTACTGTTGCTCTATAGTACAGTTTGAGATCAAAGATGCAGATACCTCCAGAAGATCTTTTATTGTAGAGGATTGTTTTAGCAATTCTGTGTTTCTTGTTATTCAATACCAGTTTGAGAATTTTTCTTTCCAGGTCTGTAAAGAATTGTGTTGGCAATTTGATGGGAATTGCATTAAATCTGCAGATTGCTTTTGGTAAGATGGCCATTTTTACTAAGTTAATCCTGCCAAGCCATGAGCATGGGAGATCTTTCCATTTTCTTATCTGAAAGAGGACTCATATCCAGTATATATAAAGAACTAAAGAAGCTGAAAAGCAGCAAACCAAGTAATCCACTCAAAAAATGGAGAACAGAGCTAAACAGAGAATTCTCTGTAGAGGAATATCGAATGGCAGAGAAGCACTTAAAGAAATGTTCAATGTCATTAACCATTAGGGAAATGCAAATCAAAACAACCCTGAGATTTCACCTTACACCCATCAGAATGGCCAAGATGAAAAACTCAAGGGACAACACATGCTGGAGAGGTTGTGGAGAAAGGGACCCTTCTCCACTGCTGGTGGGAATGTAAACTGGTACAACCACTCTGGAAATCAATCTGGCACTTTCTCAGACAACTAGGAATAGCGCTTCCTCAAGATCTAGCCATACCACTCCTAGGTATATACCCAAAAGAGGCTCAAGTACACAAAAAGGACATTTGCTCAACCATGTTTGTAGCAGCTTTATTTGTAATAGCCAGAAGCTGGAAACAGCCTAGATGCCCCTCAACTGAAAAATGGATGCAGAAACTGTGGTACATCTATACAATGGAGTATTACTCAGAAATGAAAAATAAGAAAATCATGAAATTTACAGGTAAATGGTGGGACCTGGAAAGGATCATCCTGAGTGAGTTGTCCCAGAAGCAAAAAGACATGCATGGTATATACTCACTCATATAAACATACAACATAGAATAAACTCACTAAAATCTTTATATCTAAACAAACTAAGCAAAAGAGAGGACCCTAACTAAAATGTTCAATCCCCATCCTGAATCGCAAAGAGGATGGACATCAGAAGAAGAAGAAAACAGGAAACAACCTAGGAACCTGCTATAGAGGGCCTCTTGAAAGCCTCTGCCATGCAGACTGTCAAAGTAGATGCTGAGCCTGATAGTCAACTGATGGGCAGAGTGAATGGAATTTTATGTAAGAAGTGGGAAATAGTAAGAGCTGGATAGGACAGGAATTCTACAAAGAGAGCAATAGAAAAAGAAAATTTGAACACAGAGAACTTCCCAGAGACTCATACTCCAACCAAGGACTACCCATGGAGATAACCTAGAACCCTGACAATGCAGCCACTTTTGATGAGAACTGATAGACTAAGATCAGAAAGAAGGAGAGGAGGACCTCCCCTATCAGTGGACTTGGGGAGGGGCACACATGTAGAAAGGGGGGGAGGGTGGGACCGGGTGGGGAGGAGGGAGGGGCTTATGGGGCGAAACAAAATGAATAAAGTGTAATTAATAAAAGTTAAATAAAAAATAAAAAAAATCACTAAAAGGTGCAGAGATGCCCTGGCCCTTTAGCTTTTCTTTTTTCTCTCTTTTTTAATTTTTATATTAAGTACAGTTTATTTACTTTGTATCTCAGCTGTAGCCCCCTACCTCATTCCCTCCCAAACCCACCCTACCTCTGTCACCTCCCTGTCCCTCTCTAAGTCCACTGAGAGGGGAGCTTCTCCTCTCCTTCCATCTGACCCTAGCTTATCAGGTCCCATAAGGACTGGCTGCAATGTCCACCTCTGTGGCTTAGCAAGGCTGCTCTTCCCCCAGGGAAGGGGGTGGTCAAAGATCTGGCCACTGAGTTCATGGCATAGAGAGTCCCTGTTCCAATTACTACAGAAGCCCACTTGGATATTCAGCTGCCATGGGCTACGTCTAAGCAGGGGTTGTAGGTTATATCCATGTGTGTCCCTTGGTTGGAGAATCAGTCTCAGAAAAGTCCCCTGTGCCCAGATATATTTGGTCCTTGTGGATATCCAGAATATATAAAGCCTTTTAAGCACTATCAGAATATAGAACAGTTTATATGGTTGACATTTTAATGTGACAGCTAAGTTTGCCATCACCCATGTCATAGCTTTCTATATAACTATTGAGTTGTATAAGTAAATTAGAAAAGATTTATAATTTCCAATAACATGCTAAAATTATATGTAACTACTATCCTATTTCTGAAAGTGTCCTGAAAATCTGTACTATTTTTGTGTCTGTAGAAGGTTGTAGAACCCAAATCTCATAAATCATTGGGTATGATTGCATTCAAAAATATTTTTTTTAATTTTTATTTTATTTTTATTAATTACAGTTTATTATTTTTGTATCCAAGCTGTAGCCCTGTCCATATCCCCTCCTAATCACACCCTCCTTCCCTCTTCTTCCCCTTTGCTCCTCCCCCAGTCCAATGAGAGGGGAGGTCCTCTTCCCCTTCCATCTGATTCTACCAAATATAATGTCAAAAGTATTAGTGTAATGTGAGACAATTTTTGAATGTTAGATACAAATGTGATGTTCTTTCTTAAAAAGCAGAAAAATAACAAGGAAATATTAGATAATACTTATCATGTTTAAAGATAATGAAAAGCCCAAACTTTCAAAGTTCTCACTATTTTCCAGTATTTCCAGTTTTAAAACTTAATAAAGGAATACTGGTGTATGTTGTCATCAAACTTAGCAGTCAAAGACACCAAGTGCTAAGGCCCCCAATCATAAGGTGTGAAATCAGCGAACTATTGTTTCAGTATATGGAGAACATATAACAATAGATTTGAAATTACAGAACAAAATTATTTCATACTTGCTTGAGTAATGTAATGCTTTGTTCTTAGCAAGCTTTAGCAAAAGCTATGTATCATTGCATAACTTTTGTCTACAATGTTCTAGGTTTACAAGTATTGTAATGAATGAGATTATAAATACCCCTGATGAATCTGAATCTCTAATAATATTCTAAATAAAAGGAAATCTGATTTCTGTATCTATGCTGATAAAAAAATAAATAAAGCCAGCATACGTCATTGTCAGCATAGCATCATCTTCATTTACCCCCTAGGAGTTTCCTTTTCCAGTTTCTCAGACTTCTTTTTCTTACACTTGAAAACAGTATATTAGTGATAAATTGCATTGTTTCGCTTTCTATTGACGATGTTATGTGATTGATAGAATCAATTATCTTTTCATTGTAAAGCCTATATAACTTGCCAGACCAAATATATACAAATATTTTCAAAAATTCCCAAATGACCAGGTTGCAAGGTCAGTTACAAAAGATTTGTAATTTGTCCTAATTATTTTGTACTGTGTTAATTACATTGTCATTTTATGGTCTGATCCTCAACTGTTTTATGATTTATACCCACAAACAGTAAAATAGATTTTATATGTCTTCAATTTAATGCTGATAATAGTAGAGCAGAACACCATAGTATGACATCATGCAGAAAGTCAGCTGTCAAAAGGGAATGCTTTGAGACCCACTACATAAAGCCAAAAACTGTCTTAGTAATCAGTTCTTTCTTGTTCATGGCCACTCACATTTGCTCGATAGCCCAATAGAAAACCACTATTACGATATTTTTAAATATATGTCATAATTCCTTCAGTAAATTGTCATGATATAAAGAAGAGCGGGCCTCTGTAGTGTCATTCAAGATGCAACAGTAGGATTTGTGAAACCTAACTCTGGGCACACCACAATGTGTAAAATTGCCAGCTCTTCTAAAAAACATTCATATCTAATCCTGAAGAAGCTGTTCATGTTGAGGTGAAGATGGATTTGATGAAGATATGTTGGTTTGGTAGTCTTCATAAGGTAATACTACATATATCTTTAAAGTTTAAAGGTTTGAAAATGAAATTCACAGCAGCAAAAAAAAAAAAAAAAAGACAAAAATAGTAAAACAAAGTGAAATCAAAAGTTCCAATCCCCCATGGACCATTTGGCTGATTATCTCTGGCCATTGAACATGCATGGAGTGTGCTTGATATGCTTGATACATGCCTAGGGACCCTCCACTGAAGAAAACTGATTTTTCCTTTCCCAGCAGGTATTAATTACAAATAGCTTCATAATTAGAGATGTTTTTTTTTTAATTGAGAGAGAGAGTGAGAAAGAGAGGGATAGAGAGACAGAGAGAGAGCACAAAAGAGAGAAGTAGCTTAGATCAGGGAGCAATTAGGGGAAGAAATAAATAAATTAAGGAAAGCATGATTAAAAAAAACATTTTGATGGAAAGCAAATTATGGCATGCACATCATCATTTTAAAATTAGATGATCAATACATAAGATGTTAACAATTAAAGTATCATGCTTATGTTAAGCCAATGAAAGCTTAGCTGTAGAAAACTAAGAAATATTTTTTATCACACAATAGTGATCAGAAGAATCTCAGTTGAAATTAACAACTTGTAATAATTCCATAGTTTATAAAATGAATAGAATAAACCAGAAATCATGATATGTTCTTTTATAAAGAATTGGCATATATAATTACCTGATCCATTTTATTGGGAATATTATTTCATATTTAATCAAAGTATAAAAGTTGACATTTATAGACACACAGAAATGAATTAACCCAACTATGTGTAATTCTTTTTTTAGGATTTTTTAAAATTTTTTTAATTATACCTTATTCACTTTATATCTCCCCATTAGCCCCTCTTTCCTCCCCTCCCAATCCCACCTTCCCTCTCCCTTCTTCACACATGACCCTACCCAAGTTCATTGATAGGGGAGGTCCTCCTCTCTTTCTTTCTAATCTTAGTCTATCAGATCTCAGCAAGAGTGGCTGCATTGTCATCTTCTGTGGCCTTGTAAGACTGCTCCCCTCTCAGGGGGAGGTGATCAAAGAGCAGGACAATCAGATTATGTCAGAGGCAGTCCCTCTTCCCATTACTATGTAACCCACTTGGACACTACACTACCATGAACTACATCTGTGCAGGGGTTCTAGGTTATCTCCATGCCTGCTACTTGTTTAGAGTATGAGTCTCTGGGAAGACCACTGTGTTCAAATTTTCTGGTTCTGTTGCTCTCCTCGTGGGGTTCCTGTCCTCTTCAGATCTTATTATTTCAGACTTCTTACATAAGATTCCCTGCATTTTGCCTAAGAGTTGGCCATAAGTTTCCGTGTCTGCTTTGATAGTCTGTAGGGCAGAGCCTTTTAGAAGCCCTCTGTGGCAGGTTCCTTGGTTGTTTCCTGTTTTCTTCTTCTTCTGATGTCTATCCTTTTTGCCTTTTGGGATGGGGATTGAGCATTTTAGTCAGGGTTCTCTCTCTTAATTAGTTTCTTTAGATGTACAGGTTTTACTGGTTTATTCTGTATTATATGTCTATATGAGTGAGTATATACCATGTGTGTCTTTCTGCTTCTGGAATAGCTCACTCAGTATGATCCTTTCCAGGTCCCACCATTTACCTGCAAATTTCATGTTTTCCTCAATTTTCATTGCTGAGCAATATTCCACTGTGCAGATGTACCACAATTTCTGCATCCATTCTTCAGGTGAGTGACATCTGGGTTGTTTCCAGCTTCTGGCTATCACAAATGAAGCTGCTACAAACATGGTTGAGCAAATGTCCTTATTGTGTACTTGAGCCTCTTTTGGATATATGCCTAGGAGTGGTATGGCTGTGTCTTGAGGAAGAACTATTCCTAGTTGTCTGAGAAAGCACCAGATTGATTTCCAGAGCGGTTGTACAAGTTTATATTCTCACCAGCAGTAGAGGAGGGTTCCCCTTTCTCCACAACCTCTCCAGCATGTGTTGTCTCTTGAGTTTTTGATCTTGGCCATTCTAATGGGTGTAAGGTGAAATCTTAGGGTCATTTTGATTTGCATTTCCCTAATGTCTAATGACGTTGAACACTTCTTTAAGTGTTTCTCTGCCATTCCATATTTTTTTTTTACAGAGAATTCTCTGTGTTGCTTGGTTCTCCATTTTTAATTGGATTACTTGGTTTGCTGCTTTCCAGCTTCTTTAGTTCTTTATGTATACTGAATATTAGCCCTCTGTCAGATATAGGGTTGGTGAAGATTCTTTCCCCAATCTTTAGTCAATCATTATGTTTTGATGACAGTGTCCTTTGCTTTACAGAAGCTTTTCAGTTTCATGAGGTCCCATTTGTTGATTGTTGCTCTTAGAACCTGTGCTGTAGGTCTTCTGTTCAGGAAGTTGTCTCCTGTACCAATGAGTTCAAGGGTCTTCCCTACTTTTTTTTCTAGCCGATTTAATGTGTCTGGTTTTATGTTGAGGTCTTTGATCCACTTGGACTTCAGTTTTGTGCAGGGTGATAAGTATGGATCTATTTTCATTTTTCTACATGTAGACATGCAGTTAGATCAGACCATTTGTTGAAGATGCTATCTTTTTCCATTGTATGGTTTTGGCATCTTTGTCAAATATCAGGTGTCCATAAGTTTGTGGGTTTATTTCTGGATCTTCTGTTTGATTCCATTGATCCTCCTTTCTGTTTCTATGCCAGTACCATGCAATTTTTATTACTGTTGCTCTATAGTACAGGTTAGGATCAAGGATGGAGATACCTCCAGAAGATCTTTTATTGTAGAGGATTGTTCTAGCAATTCTGGGTTTCTTGTTATTCCATATGAAGTTGAGAATTTTTCTTTCCAGGTCTGCAAAGAATTGTGTTGGTCTTTTGATGGGTATTGCATTGAATCTGTAGATTGCTTTTGGTAAAATGACCATTTTTACTATGTTAATCCTGCCAAGCCATGAGCATGGGAGATCTTTCTATCTTCTGATATCTTCTTCTAATTCTTTCTTCATAGAATTGAATTTTTTTTCATACAAGTCTTTGACTTGCTTGGTTAGGGTTACACCAAGGTACTTTATGTCATTTGTGGCTATTGTGAAGGTTGTTGTTTCCCTAATTTCTTTCTCAGCCCCTTTTGTCTTTTGTATACAGAAAGGCTGCTGATTTTTTTGAGTTAATTTTGTATCGGGCCACTTTGCTGAAGATGTTTATCAGATGTAGGAGTTCCCTGGTACAATTTTTGTGGTCATTCAGGTATACTATCATATCATCTGCAAATAGTGAAAATTTGACTTCCTTTCCAATTTGTATCCCCTTGATCTCCTTCAACTGCTCTAGCAGGGGAATAACTCCTTCTTATTGCTCTAGCAAGGACTTCCAGAACTATTTTGAAGAGATATGGAGAAAGTGGTACAATTTTCTTGATAGATTCCACTTACCAAAGCTGAATCAAAACCAGTTAAATCAATTAAATAGTCCTATATCCCTCAAGGAAATAGAATTGGTCATCAAAATTCTCCCATCCAAAAAAAAAAAAAAAAAAAAGCCCAGGACCAGATGGTTTCAGTGCAGAATTCTCCCAGACCTTCAAAGAAGAGGTAACTCCATTTCTCTTCAAACTATTCCACAAAATAAAAACAGAAGGAACACTACCAAACTCATTCTATGAAGCCACAATCACCTTGGTACCTAAACCTCACAAAGACTCAACAAAGAAAGAGAATTTCAGGCCAATCTCCCCTATGAACATTGATGCAAAAATACTCAACAAAATACTTGTAAACCGAATACAAGAACACATCAAAGATATCATTCACTATGAGCAAGTAGGCTTCATCCCAGGTATGCAGTGGTAGTTCAATATATGGAAACCCATCAATGTGATCCACCATATTAACAAACTGAAAGAAAAAAAAACACATGATATTTTCCTTAAATATTGAAAAAGCATTTGACAAAATCCAACATCCATTCATGTTTAAAGTATCGATGAGATCAGGGATATAATACATATATCTAAACATAGTAAAGGCAATATACAGCAAGCCTATAGCCAACATCAAACTAAACGGAGAGAAAATTAAAGCAATCCCACTGAAATCAGGGACAAGTCAAGGCTGCCCAATCTCTCCATATCTCTTCAACATAGGTCTGGAAGTTCTTTCTAGAGCAATAAGACAGTTGAAGGTGTAATTTTTAAAAGATATTAACCTTCAGACTAACTGAATCTAAATCCAATAAAATATCTTAGTATGTGTCTACCAAAAAATAAAGATTTAAAGTTGATAAAAGTATCAACTTTAAATCTTAAAGTAACTTAAGAGTAAATTAATTATTAGTAGTAGATACATTTCTTTCTGCTTTAGGTGGTTTCTATAGCCAACTTATTGTTCATGTATTACAAATTTTTTTAAGTATTTATCACTTATAAATACTGAAACTTATCTCTCTCTCCCAAGAATAGCTGAAGAACCATAATAGAATAGTGGAAAGATAATTATATAGATTAAGAAAAATTAATAATATATTAAATTCGAATTAATTTTTGGTGGTATGACAAACTTCCCACTGTAAGTTTAAAGACATGAAAATGAAATCTGCAATGAAATCTGCACATATTACAACATATAGTATTATAGAATAACAAAAAATGCATGATATCCACTCTCACTGAATATAAGCATACATGTAAATGAGGCATCATAAAATATGAAAAATTTGAAGTTAAAAATAATGTGTCTCCTAATTTAGGTCAAAGTATAAGTGGAAACTGAATTCACACCATGATTCCAAAGCCACTTGGCAATGATTTCTGTAAAACTTTAAAATTAGTAACAGTAACTATAACATCACAAAATCATGAAAAAGGAACACAATTGTTGGAGAAGTCATCTGTCATTAAATAAATGACTAAATAAATATGATATAACATGCTTTAAGTATGAAAATGCTGTTAGTACCAAAAAGTATACTACAACATGGATTCACTTACAGTGAAATTTCACAGAACTAGCAAATTGCACAGGAAATTCAAATATCTGCCTGTCTTCTGTTTATGATTGTTTATCTATCATCTACCTATGTAAAATTCGTCTATCAATTATTATATATCTACTTTTATCATCATTAATCAACCCTGCAAATAGCATTTGTCTGACAATCAACCTCAAATCCTTCATCAATCTATCACCATTCATCATTTCTCTACTATCTATTCATCTATCTATGTTCAGTCTATCATCTCTCAGTCTATTGTCTATCAAGTGGCATCTATGTAGATATCATCTATTTACAATCTGTCTTTTTAACTCTTTTTGCTCTTGGATATTTATCCTCTATTGTTAACATCTATATATCTATGTGTCTTCTGTCTATCTGTCTATCTGTCTCTCTGTCTTTATACCTGTCTATGATATTTTACTTCTTAGAAATTAGGGAAAATAAACCAGAATGAAAGCATATCTTATATTTACATCAATCCTACTAAATTTATATGGATGTGTGATCATTCTAAACTCTTATGACATTTCAAATTAGTCATCTTTCACATTTGATAGTGGAACTTTCTAGGGTTAAATGTCCAATAATTAAGTCTTTTCTGTCGAGGAAATCATCCTGCTGGTCAATGTTAAGTGAGGAAGGATGAATTTACCTAAGTCTTTGTTGTCAAAAAGAAGTCAGAACATTCAGAATGCTACTGAAACAGAGGAAAATAGTGATTCCAAAGTGTGATTCTATAGAGTGAGGGAATTCTTACAACAATAAATTTGTTAACATGTCTCATGGAATATCAATCAATCAGTTTCCAATGTTTTTTATAAAAAGTCATTTTATAGCTTGTATGCTATAATATCAAGGTGTTTCTCTCATAAAAACAGTATTCTTTAGACAATGGGGCTGTACCCACCCTCCCCTTCCAAGATATATACATAAAAGGAAGTGATCTGCAAGTGACCCAAATCACAGCCCTCTCTCCTCTTTATTATGTTGTTGAAAAGGTCCCTGGCACCTTCTCATTGAGAACAAACAAACAAAACCCATGTAGATATCTATCTGAAAAGAAGCTGAGGAAAATCAAAGTCCTCAACGTGGGAAGAAAAATTTACATTTACTACTTGTAATGTTTACGATTTTAATTGTAATATTTACTATAGAGTGAATATTCTAAACAAAGAAAGGCGGACTCTGTGCACAGCATCAGGCACACACAGTAGATACTGAAGAGTGAAACAAAGTAAACTACACCCAAAATTCTTACAGTTTTCCACTCAAAGGATGAACTACTACATAAGCTCACGAGACTCTTTCCTACCTGTATTATCTCTTGGAGAGAGAGAAAAAATAGAGAGAGAGAAAGACAGAGAGAGAGAGACAGAGACAGAGAGAGCACTTATTTGTGTATGCTCATGTGTGCGTGCGCATGAGAGAGAGTTTTGCAGCTGGGTATAATGACAGACATTTGCAACCTCAAATAATGGAGGCTGAATGAGGAGGATACCAAATGTCATCAAAAGCATATATGTAAGATACATACATATGTATGCTTTAATTACACAACATTGTGATGCTAATATCGAAATAACAATGTTAGAATGTCAAAATTAATATTTAGATTAATAATTTCAACGTTGCTATTTTGAATCATTGGAATGAAGGAAGTTTTTAAATATCAATTGTTCCCTAATCCTTATATTGATTTCACTATGACTAAATGAAGAAACACAAATTTATAATTGATACTATTACTTTCATAACTACTAAACTATTAAGAGTGGTGGAACATGTTTGTATATAGTAAGCATATTTCAAGTATTGTTTTTTTCCATACAAAAACCTGAATAGAATAATTTTCTATTTGAAAATGTGGACAGTTAAAACATAACAACAAGACTTTACTCTAGATCTATAGCCAATTAAGTTGCAGGCCACATGTCTTTACTTTTGAGTTTGCACCCCAATATAATCTAAGTACAACAAAGATAGTATTATTCTGCCCCTTTAGTTGGGGGAATGCTAGGAAGTCAACACAGATCACTTAGCATAGCAAACATTTGTTCCTTGCAAAGAAAGAACAGACTCATTACAATAAAAGCATCCCAAGATGCCATGTGTTCAGTAAAACTACGTTAAATGGAAAGAACGCTAAACAGGTCATTATGAAACATTCTGCCAGCAGACAAACATGTGCAGAGGGCAATTTGCAAGCTTACAGAAAAGACAGTCAGTCCAATCTTAAAAGTAAAGGAGGATAATAAACATCAACTGTATCTTGAGGAGAAGAAAACTTATACTTCTAGAAGAGTGAGCTCCGGGATAGAATAGAAAAAGTACACACTCAGAAGAAAGATAAATACAGCAAAATAAAGATAGCATCATGTTCTTATAACTGAGACAGTGTATTGCAGTGCTTATTCAAAATCTGACTGATGGAGGATACAGGTGATACCTTGAACCTTAATGCCTAAGATACATTTTTATTAGATGAGAAACATATTTTGAGAGGTAGTATTGTAAGGCATTAAAAAAGTAATGCCTCAGGTACTGTGGAGGAGAGCCACAGGAGGCCTATGAAGAGCTAATGCCAGCAGTGAAGCCCACCTCCTGAGCATTTCAGATTCCTCAAATAGGACCAGCATATAGGGAATAGGCGTTTAGTGCAAGAACCTGGTCAGAGCTTTCAAAGTAAAATCATGGCAACTGTGAAAAAATTGCCTGTAAGACATTCAACAGTTGCCATTAGTGATTTGTGGAAAAACCAACATTTTCGTAATTTCAAGTTATAAACACAAGAAATTCAGCTACACTTTGAAATAAATGAAATATACCACTGACCATAATTTTCTAGGGTCATCCTAATTATGAAGCAGTGTTAAATAACAGAATCAATAACAAATATAGGCAAATCAATGCAGGTTTCTTCTTCATAAAGCTACTTCTCAATAAAAAATTCTAAAAGATCTAAAATAAATTGAAGTAACCATTCTTTCCCCTGCCTTGTTTCCCACGCACTGTTAATAACTGCACTCAAGTCTATCAAATCATTGCTTAGTTTGAAAGTGTTTGTTTTGCTTATTTGTTTGAAGCTGTAATGAATGATCTATAAACTGTCATTTATTCTGAGCTCAATTATTTTATTAGTTTTATCATTTAATGTCTAACTGCGCTCCACTATATTCCAGAATATATTGCAGTAAAACAATTAAAAATGTAAACTTGTATCTTTTATTAATCTTCCTATCACAATTGACATCGCATTAAATTGAAGTCACTAAAATCTAAAGGGCTAAAACAG
Organism: Psammomys obesus; assembly: GCF_907164565.1. Lineage (NCBI taxonomy): Eukaryota > Metazoa > Chordata > Mammalia > Rodentia > Muridae > Psammomys > Psammomys obesus. The sequence continues at coordinate 40,328,652 of NW_026596073.1, read as the reverse complement.
ACAAATTTAAAAGTAAATTATAACTTTAATGATTTGAGAGTGTTTGCTCATTTAACTTTCAAAGTGTGAATTTTCTCTTCTGCATTAATTTTCTGCTGGTTGCCTGATTTCCTTGTATTTCATATGTAATTGCTTTCTCGCTGTATCAATATGATGTTAAAATTTCACTAATGAGTACAAATAAAACAAATGTATATATTCATCATTTTTATAGAGAAATTATAAATCCAAAAGTTAATCATTTTTTATTCATTCAAGAGACTGGCAGAAACATAGCATGATAGCTTTACTGAAGATAACCTATTATTTTATCCCCACAGGTCCAGTTTCTTTTTCTTTTCTACATGTAGTAGTGGGTTTTAGCCACTAAATTCCATCTCCTTAATTTCAAAAAGGCTCTTAAGACTGTAGGCAATTTCTCTTAGTCCTTACTCATTGTTTTCAAGTTACTAAATCTTACCTTTTCAAAATATAGATTTTGTTCAATTTTTTTTTCAGAAAAAAAAAAAAGCCCCTAGGTTTGAAATCACTCAGAATACTGGAAGTCAAAGTACTCCTTTCTTTACCATTACTATATATTACAATGTAGATGCTCTCACAGGAATCATCTTGACACCAAACACTACTACAGATGATTTCACAGTTCATCCATGTTTCTGGTTATCACTTATCCATGCTCTCCTGGAATAGAAAAACATTTGTGTTCAATTTTGCTTTTCTAGTGTCAATTTAGCGAAGCCATATGCTTATGGACCAAGGAAGATTTGTAACTTAGCAGGTGAAAAAACCTTTTTTTCTAAAGTGTTAGTAAGATTCTCCATAGATTCGTAACATAAATGCATGTGTATTGTCTCATTATTTTCTTTGTATTCTTGCTGCCAGGTTCCTTGTGGGGGAAAAATTACCAGTATTAAATTAAACACCGCATATGAATGTTGATCAGAATACATTCTCTGAAGATTTAAACTTTGTTAATTCATTGCACTTAAAAACCAATTTTAAACAAAATTTAAATTAGTAACAATTACTTGGTGTTTAATATGTCTTAATTTTGGGAAAATAAAAATCAGGAATGGGAGTACATGACTGACCATTTTACCCATCAAAGTTGAAAATTAATGTTTACATATTGCTTTTGGCAAAGTTTACACTTTGTCAAAAATTGACCACCCACCTGAATTAGAACGAAACTAAGGAGCTGCAAAATAACTTAGCTCACTCTCTTATAGACACATGATTCAATATGAGATTAAATTTTTTTAATTGTGCGTAGTCATTACAGTTCTTAAAATTGTTTTACCCTTTTATTAAAAAAGTAAGTCCTTTCATGATTACAGTTTTTCCTCTTTCTTTTCTTAATGAATTACACTTTATTTACTTTGTATCCCCCCCTGTAGTTCTCTCCAGTAGGACTTGCTGAAGGAGGCAGAGGCAGGAGGATCATGAGTTCCAGGCCAGCCTATGCTACATAGTTTCTCCTCTTTCTAATCCTTCCAGTTCTTCCCAATCTCCTCCCCTCCAATCTGGATTCACTCTCTTTATAGCTATTACAAAAAAAATGAAAGAAAGAAAGAAAGAAAGAAAGAAAGAAAGAAAGAGAGAGAGAGAGAAAGAAAGAAAGAAAGAAAGAAAGAAAGAAAGAAAGAAAGAAAGA
>NW_026596073.1:40301014-40326988 GCF_907164565.1 Psammomys obesus | reverse complement strand
AGAAAGAAAGAAAGAAAGAAAGAAAGAAAGAAAGAAAGAAAGAAAGAAAGAAAGAAAGAAAGAAAGAAAGAAAGAAAGAACCTTCCAGGAAATATCAAAACATAACAAAAAACATTAAATCAAAGTTAGACTATAAAAACCAATAATAGGATAAAAACCTCAACAAAGGTAGAAGAATCAGAAACCCATTCATTAATACTCTCAGAAGAACCACAGAAATACTAAACTGAAACCTATTATTTTTTTTTCACAGAAGACTTAGTGGAGACCCAGGAAGGCCCTGTGTTTGCTCCTTCAGTCTCTGAGTTCATATGAACTTTGCTCAGTTCATTTATATAGCTTTGTTCTCCTGGTGCCCTTCATCTATTCATGTTCTTAAACTCTGCATCCTCTTCTTTGGGGTTCCCTGAGCTCTGAGGGATGGGTTTTGATGGAGACATCTTATTTAGAGCTGGCTGTTCCAAAGTCTCTCTTTTTATGAGTAATGTTTTGCTGTAGGTCTCTGTATTTGTTCTCATTTGCCACAGGAAGAAGCTTCTCTGATGATGGCTAAACAAAGCAGTCATCAGAGTATGGTAGCATATCATTAGAAGTCATTTTATCACTACATTTTAAAAGAGCATTTGGCTTTACCCTAGGTCTCTGGACTATTTGCTTCCGGGTTCTTGGCCATCCAAGCAGTATCATCAGCTATGGGCTTCATCTCATGGATTCAACTTAAGTAAAATCAGACATTGGTTGGTAAATCTCACAAACCTTGTGCCAACATTGCCCTAGCACACTTTATAAGTAGGACAGATTGTATATCAATGGTTTTGTGGCTGGGTTGGTATTTACATCTCTCTTTGGGTAGCCTGCAGGTTACTCTACCATACTAAGTCCTCTAGAATGAAGGGGTGAAGGCTCTATGTAGACACCAGATCAACCTCTGCCTGTTGCGGGACTTGTGTGGGTATGGTCTACAGCAATGGAATTTTGTCATTTTGTAGAGAGCAACCCATTGTCCTGGCAGCTGCTTGGGTTGTTTGGTGATTTTCATTGAACCCCTTTGGCCAACAATTCAGTTGGATTTAACTCAGTCTCAGTATTGGAAACATCCTTCGGTAATACAAAATAGACAGTTGGGACTCCACAGTTATTTGGAGACTTCATTAGGACTGCCTTCATATATTTTAGGAAGTTTCCACTACACTTGGTTTCTATACCACCCTTCAAATACCCCTCAATTCTAGATGGCTCTCCTCACACATCCTTCTTCTCTTTCACCAACCGATTCTTCTATTCCCACCCCTCATCCCCTGCCCACCCATAAAATCTATTTTCCACTCCAAGGAAAATCCATATCTTTCCCACTAGTACTTCCCTCCATAGAGAACCTCTCTGGATCTATGCATTGTAGCTTAGCTAACATCTATTTAATGAAAAATATTCACACATAAGTGAATATATTTATCATTCTGGGTTTGGGTTACCTTGTTCAGGGTGATTTTTTTTTTTTAGTTGTATCCATTTACCTAAAAAAATTCATGTTGTTATTTGTTTAACATCTGAGTAATTCTCCATTGTGTAAACATATCACACTTTATTTGTACATTTTTTCTTTGAGGGACATCTAGTTTTGTTTTTTGTTTTTTTTTCCAGTTTCTGAATCAATCAGTTGCATAGTTGAGCAAGTGTACTTTTGGTAGAATGAAACATGCTTTAGGTATATGCACAAGAATGGTATAGCTAGACCTTGACATGGATATATTTCTAATTTATGAAAAAATGTCATACTGGTTTCTACTGGCTTTATTAGTTTGCACTTCCACCGGAAGTGGATGAGTTTTTTTCTTATTCCATACTTTGACCAGCAAATTAACTCACAGAAATCTGTAGCTAGTCTGTATACAAATGAAAACTGACTACAAAGGCAATCATGGAAATAGAACTTTTCACAATAGCCCCAGATAATAAAAATATCTTTGAGTAACTTTAACCAAGCAAGTGAAAGACTTACATTATAAAAAATTTAAATCATTAAAGAAAGAAATTGAATAAGATATTACAAGATGGAAAGATCTCACGTATTCATATAGGTATGAATAACTTTCGTAGTATTGTGGAGTAATCAGTGAATACCTAAGCGAAGACTTTGATTGCCTACTAGAAGATGACAGTAGACAATAATTCAGGGAAGAATTGTAGTGTTCATCTAGACCCTTGCCTATCTAAAATTGGAGCTGATAGAGTCACTCTTGGGAAGGCCTACTGCATATAAACACAGATACTATGGGTTTATGATCACAATGGTTACTTTGTACTCAACTGATGGCATTTCATAGCCCTTCTGTTGTATCTTAACTTTTTCTTCTGCATATTCCATGATGTTCTGTTAGCCTTAGAGCAGATGACATAAATGTCCTGTTTAGCCTTTAGCCTTTAGAACTCTTTTTTTTTTTTTTGTTATAGACAAAACAACATTGCATCATCAAGAACATAAAACAGTTACTTTTTAATCACAGATACAACTGGACAAGTAGGCAAGAATATTGTGTAATTTATTACTTAGAATTACTTTTGTGACAAAATTTAGAACATTTTTAAAGATATCTTGGAAACGGATACTTATTGAAATAACTGTGGGTACACATGAAAGGATGAATCAAACTATTTTGTCATATTTAAATATCATCCTCATATTGCCTTTCAATATTCCATTACTGAGTTGTATTTAGTAGTTATTTAATATGATTTTTGGTCTGAATTTTTTATGGGAAAATACGTAGTCACTGTGTGTAGAGGCATAAGATCTCATTCTGACTCCCTAACAGACACACTGTCTAGCCTTGAAAAACACTTTTGTCAGAGTTTTTGTTTGCTTGTTTGTTTGTTTGTTTGTTTGTTTGTTTTTTTTCAGAAGTACATACTGTTTGCTATGATCTGCTTTGGAAAACAGAATTTAGAGTCTTCATAATATTTTATGCAGAAATATGGTTGTACAAAAAAATTAAAATTAAACGCATCAAGCAGTTTTCTACCTTGCAAGTGTGATTGATTGTATGTATATAACTGCTTCTTTTTCTTTCTTATTTAACTTTTTATTGATTACTTGTGAATTTTATGTTGTGCATCTCCAATTCCACTCATCTTCTCATCCTTCCATATCTGCCCTTTTCCCTTGCAACCTCTTCCCCCAAGAAAATAAAATATAAAATAAACAAATAAACAAAAATATCGCAATGGAAGCTGCAGTGTGTCACACTGTGTCATGCAGTGTATCCTTTTGCTCAAACAGATTTACTTATAAATGTTCACTGCAGTGAGTCATTTGTCTGGTTTTAGCCTCTGGCTTCTGCTACACTATCAATACTGCATTATCATGGGGACTCTTCTTAGATATCCTGTTGTTGCCCGGTATCATGGAGATCCTACAGGTTTGGGTCTGCAGAACTTTCCCCTTCACTCATTTCAGCAGTTCATTGAAGGGGTAGATGTCGAGTTGTGCCAACTCAAAACCTTGGATCTGGGTCTACTTGGCAACTTTCTTGGTCAGCTTACCAGGTCTCCCACACCTACACCATCAGGGTCAGCTCTACCTTGCTGCATGCCCCACAACATGTGGGACACTCTCCTGAGTGTTACAGCCAGTGAAGAGTATAGCCAACTTTGCACAGTCCTCAGACATCTACATGGCCCCAGGTAGGATTCCTGATGAGGGCTGTTATCATGGCCTTACATGGTGAAATGTGCCATGGACATTCATACAGACTCCTGAAGCTGCAGGGCTACGGCCCCAACATGATGCTCAGCCATAGCACAGGCTGCAACTTCACCATGTTTTCCTCCTTATCTCAAACCTTCAGTTGCTGTCGTCATTGTGCACACACCTTTCAACTTCTCTTTCTCTCCTATCTCTCCACTCCTTCTTTGCTCATCTGAGTAGCAACGGTCCTCTGGGTTTCTCCTGCTGTGCTCTTATTATGTGGCAGAGGGTCACGTGTTTGTGTGTGTGTGTGGGTGTGTGCTGGATTGTAACCTAGTTTTATAAAGTTATTTCATTGAATCAAACATCAAAAGTACTCAATCCATATGAGCTTCAGAACTTATTGTTTATGTTATATGATTTTTGAAAAGAAAAATAAAGTACATTATTTAAAGCATCTCTAAAATTTGCCTTAATGTTGTATGTCCTTTCTGGTCAAGTTACATTTATTTGTAAGTTTACATTTTTTATCTTAAATCACAAATACATTCCAGAGACTATATTAAATTAATTGTAGTTCATTGTTTTGAACTTAAATTATGAATCATTTTCTTTGTAGAAGTCTCCTTTGCTTACTGTGGGGGTTTTGGGGGTTAAGAGAATGTGAGTTACTTAGTTATATATATAGCTAATTAATATATGAATAATATGTAGCACAAGGCAGAAAAGAACTGCTTGTAAAATGGAGCTTGCTCATTTGAACAAAACAATTTTAACATCCTTGGTTTAAGAACATTCTAATAAAGTATTGAAAACGTACTAAAAAATTCTAGTATTCAAAATAATTATTAGCAAGTCCCTCCTAATATGGCCAAAAGAAGACTATTTTTCCTGTAGTTCATCCACATGGACATGATTGGTCCAGAATGTTGTTACTTCTGTTAATTATCGTTGTTAAGTTTTGGATGTAGAAAGACAGCTCATATTCAACACTATGTTTTGTCGTGGTCTGTTGTATGTGCTTATGTCTCCTTTCCAAAAGATAAATCATACTTGACTTATTTCAATAAATTTCCAAGTGAGATATTTCATATGATCAATGCTTTCTTTTTTAATTTATTTTTTATTAACTACAGTTTAATTCACTTTGTATCCCAGCTGTAGCTCCCTCCCTCATTTACTCCCAGTCTCACCCTTTTGTCCTCCCATACCCCTCTCCAAGTCAACCTATAAGGAAGGTCCTCCTCCCCTTCCCTCTGACCCTAGCTTATCAAGTCTCATCAGGACTGCCTTCATTGTCTTTCTCTGTGGCCTCATTAGGCTGTTCCCCTCAGGGGGAGGTGATCAAAGAGCAGCCACGGAGTTCATGTTAAAGACAGTCCCTGTTCCCATTACTAGGGCTTCCACTTGTAAACTGAGCTGCCATGGGCTACATCTGTACAGGTGTTCTAGGTTATCTCCATGCATGGTCCTTGGTTGGAGTATTCATTCTCAGTTTAAAAATAATCTACGTATTGGGCGCAAATCATCCAGAATAGAGAAATATGATGTTATTGAAAAATAAAAAGCAGGAATGGTTCCCTTTGTGTAAACAGGAAACCTGAGATTCAGCCATGCATTCATTACTTGAATGTCAAGTATATAAGCTGTGTATGTTATATGCAGCACTGTCTTAAGTGGTATTAGTAACATTGTTTCAATTAAAATATTTATAGCCAAAATACATGTTGCAAATTTGAGAGGCGGTTTATGTCTCTCTGAGTACTAGATATAATCATACTTTTACTGTGAGATTATTAGCAAAACCTTTAAAGTCATTTTAAGAAAATAATAGTTCCAGTATTTTGGCTATAAAACCTAATAATGGCACCTCATAAAACTTACTGGTGTCTTTCTATTTGCAAAGTCTGGTGAATGGATTCTGTATACCATGGTTCTAACACTGATCTACTCTGAATCTGAAGTTGTAACTGGAAATATAAGGTACTATAGATAAATTCAAGTGATGGTGTCAACACACACACATATATTTATACAAACATATATTTATACATCACTTCAGCTGCCACCGTGACTAATTAATGTTAATGTAAATTTTCTTGTGATATGAACAATTGAAAGACAATAACTAGTTTTGCATCCTGCTGGGTCAGTTCTGTTTAGTTCCACTGGAAGAGCATGAATTATCTCTATATGAGATAAATAAAAAAATACAAACCAGATCAGCATTGGTTGCAAGCCTTTTGTTGCTGAAGTTCTAGAAGATATTCAACCTGCCATGTCAGTGTGGTTTTCATATCAAGTACATTTAGCAATCATAGTGTAGATTACTTTTTTATTTTTATTAATTACACTTTATTCACTTTGTAGCCCCCCTATAAACGACCTTTAGATTTCACCTTACACACATCAGAATGGCTAAGATCAAAAACTCAACTGACAACACATGCTAGAGAGGTTGTGGAGAAAGGAGAACCCTCCTCCACTGCTGGTGGAAATGTAAACTTTTACAACCACTCTGGAAATCAATCTGGCACTTTCTCAGACAACTAGGAATAGCGCTTCCTCAAGATCCAGCCATACCATTCCTAGGCATATATCCAAAAGAGGCTCAAGTACACAACAAGGACATTTGCTCAACCATGTTTGTAGCAGCTTTATTTGTAACAGCCAGAAGCTGGAAACAGACCAGATCATCCTGAGTGAGCTATCCCAGAAGGAGAAAGACACACACGGTATATACTCACTCATATAGACATATAATATAGGATAAATCTACTAAAATCTGTACTTCTAAAGAAACTAATCAAAAGGGAGGACTCTGGCTAAAATGCTCAATCCTCATCCTGAAAGGCAAAGAGGATGGACATCAGAAGAAGAAGAAAACAGGAAACAAGATAGGAACCTGCCACAGAGGGCCTCTGAAAGGCTTTGCTCTGTAGACTTTCAAAGCTGATGCTTTGTTTTTTGTTTTTTTTTTAATTCATTACAATATATTAACTCTGTATCCCAACTGTAGCCCCCTCCCTCATCCCCTGCCAATTCCACCCTTCCACTCTGTTCTCCTCCCATACTCGTCCTCCAGTCCACTGATAAAGGAGGTCTTCCTCCCCTGCCATCTGATCCTACCTATCAGATCTCATCTGGACTGGCTTCATTGTTTTCTTCTGTGGCCTTGTAAGGTTACTCCCTGCTCAGGGGGAGCTGATCAAAGAGCCAGTCACTGAATGCATGTCAGAGACAATCCTTGTCCCCCTTACTAAGGAACTCACTTGAACACTGAGTTGCCATGGGCTACTTCTGTGCAAGGGTTCTAGGTTATCTCCACGCATGGTCCTTGGTTCCACAATGAAACCAAATGCTGTGTGTGCTATGCAAAATTACACCACAATTGTTCCTGCTGTTCACATTAAACTTCTTTGCCTCATTCAATATTATAAACCATTTTACAAAATGTATCCTACTGAAATTACATGTGATAAGCATGTAATATGTTCAATCCGTATATAGATTAACTAACCTGTTTGTTGCCCAACAATAACTGCACACAATTTCACTTGCAATACATGGACAGAAAGTATAACATAGAACCAAATCATTGTTTCAGAATGCTTAGTACAGAAGAAATAATGAGTATTCAAATAAATCATTTCATCAATCATGCTCTATATTTAAAATTTATATCTATATTAACCAGATAATATAAGAGTATACTATTTAAAGAAGAGTTGGGTAGAAACTACATACTGCATAGAATAATTTTAAATTTATTGAAGATGTTAGGAATAGTTATAATGCTCAACAGTTGGCCGTAAATCTCAGCATCTGCTTTTGATAGGATGATCCTTTCCAGGTCCCACCATTTACCTGCAAATTTCATGATTTCCTTATTTTTCATTGCTGAGTAATACTCCATTGTGTAGATGTACCACAATTTCTGCATCCATTCTTCAGTTGAGGGGCATCTGGGCTGTTTACAGCTTCTAGCTATTACAAATAAAGCTGCTACAAACATGGTTGAGCAAATGTCCTTATTGTGTACTTGAACCTCTTTTGGATATATGCCTAGAAGTGGTATAACTGGATCTTGAGGAAGCGCTATTCCTAGTTGTCTGAGAAAGTGCCAGATTGATTTCCAGAGTGGTTGTACAAGTTTACATTCCCACCAGTAGTGGAGGATGGTTCCCCTTTCTCCACAACTTATCCAGCATGTGTTGTCAGTTGAGTTTTTGATCTTGGCCTTTCTGATGGGTGTAAGGTGAAATCTCAGGGTCGTTCTGATTTGCATTTCCCTGATGGCTAATGACATTAAGGATGCTGAGACTTATGGCCAACTGTTGGGCAGGCAGACTACATGTAATCTTATGAAAGAAGTAGGAAATAGTAAGATCTGGAGAGGACAGGAGCTCCACAAGGAGAGCAACAGAACCAAAATATTTGAACACAGGAATCTTAGGGACTCATACTCCCACCAAGTACCATGCATGGAGATAACGTAGAGCCCATTTACAAATGTAGCCCATGGCAGATCAGTGTCCAAGTGGGTTCCATAGTAAGGGGAACAGGGACTGTCTCTGACATGAACTGATTGGCCTGCTGTTTGATTACCTCCCCCTGATGGGGGAGCAGCCTTACCAGGCCACAGAAGATGACAGTGCAGCCACTCCTTATGTGATCATATAGACTAAAATCAGAAGGAAGGAGAGGAGGACCTCCCCTATCAGTGGACTTGGAGAGGAGCATGCATGGAGAAGGGGGAGTGAAGGTGTGATGGTGGGGAGGAGAGAGGGGTTTATGGGGGTATGCAAAATGAATAAATTTTAATTAATAAACATTAAAATAAAAAAGCAGACAAATATTTAAAAAATTGTCTCTTTTGATCCTTCACCCTCATCTTTTCCACACTATACATTTTACTTACTCCTTTTACTGTTTTGTATATTCATATGGCATGTTATATCTTTATATTTTATATATGTATAAGATACTCTACATCTTGTATTTTATGATTTAATAGCTTCTCTAGTTAAGGTTTCTATTGCTGAAAAGGAACACAACTAGAAGCAACGTGGCAAGGAAAGGGTTTATCTATTTTAGGTATTCATAGTCACAGTCCATTGAAAGAAGCCAAGGCAAGGACTCAATCTAGCCAGGATCCTTGAAGCAGAAGGTAAGAGGCCATGGAGCAGTTCTGCTTACTTGCTTGTTTCACACAGCTTGCTCAGGTTCCTTTTTTTAAAATATTTTAAAACTTATTACAACTTATTTAAATGTATCCCAGCTGTAGCCCCCTCCCTCATACACTTTCTAATCTCCTGCCAATCCCACCCTCCCTTCTTCTTCTTCTTTTCCCATGCCCCTCCCAAAAGTCCACTGAAAGGAGAGGTCCTCCTCTCCTTCCCTCTGACCCTAGAGTATCAGGTCTCATCAGGACTGGCTGCATTGTCTTCTTCTGTGGCCTAGTAAGGCTGTTCCCCATTTAGGGGTAGGTGATTAAAGACCAGCTACTCCATTCATATCATTGACAGCCCCTGTTACCCTTACCAGGGAACCCATGGGCATCTCAGTCTACAAAACCACTTTTTAAAAGGTGGTGTGCCTATTAATATTAGTGTAAATTAGAAAGTATACTTCTACCATCACTCATTTAATAACTGAGACTCTGTGCCTTGATATGTCAGGTCCTGTGGCTATATCAGAGAAAATCAAGGCATGGTCAGTGTTCAAATTATGTTTCCTGCTTAACAACAAAGACACCAATTGAGAATGCTATTTATGGGTTGGAGAGATGCCTCAGTCAGTGCATAGCCTGCTTCACAATCATGAGAACATGATTTTCTATCCCCAGCAACCACGGGAGGAAAAACACATGTATATGTAGAAGTCTGCCCAGAACTTGTAAGGGTAGGTAGTGAAGATGAGAGTCAGCCAGGGTACTGAAACTTGCTGGCCAGTCAATGGAGACAAACTGATAAGTTTCAGGTTCTTTATTAAAGACTATCTTAAGTAAAATTGGATAAAGAAAAAGGAAGACAAGTTTTTGACATCTGCTTCCATATGCACCTACACAAGTTCATACACACCCATATGCATAAATATATACACACTCACAGGTATATGACCACATCCATAGATCATACATATTTCTTTTACAAAATGGCACAGGAAATGAAGGTCAAACTACAACAAAATCATTAAAAAGAGACTAGAAGCACAAAAGCACTTTTTTTTCTCAACTTAATTCTATAGTTTACAGATATATTCAGCTTCCATTCTTATAGAACCCAAGATCAACAGACTATGGATGGTACCACCAACAATGGCTGGGACCTCTACCATTGATAACTAATTAAGAAGATGCTCTACAGCCCTGCCTATAGCCTAATCCTATGGAGACATTTTTCTTTTTCAATTGTTGTCTTCTCCTCTCAAATGAAACTAGCCTGTGACAAGTTAACCTAAAAATTAGCCATCATTATAACATATCAAAGTTATGAGTTTGTATGTAAATGTGCTAGAGTATTAGAATATTTTGAATTTATGAGCTTGTATAGCCTGGGGCTTATGTGTTTTCATAGAAATATATATATATATCTTTTTTCTTTTTTTAATTTTTCTTTTTTATATTAATCACAGGTTGCTTACTTTGTATCCCAGCCGTAGCCACCTCCCTCATCTCCTCCCTGCCCCTTTCCAAGTCCACTGATAGGGGAGGTCCTCCTCCCCTTCATCTAACCCTAGCTTATCAGGTATCTCCAGGACGGGCTGCCATGTCCTCCTTTGTGGTCTAGCAAGACTGCTCCTCCCTCAGCGGGGGGCGGAGGGGGGAAGAGGAGGTAAAGGAGCCAGTCCTTGAGTTCATGTCAGAAATAGTTCCTGTTCTTTTTATTTAATATCTGTGTGATTAGCTTTCTTCAGTATTTCTATATGGCAGAGCCAGTTTTGTTAAGCTCTCTCAACTTTGTCTAGATAATTATGGCTTTTTTGGCGTGAAGAGGGCTTGCAGAATTGAGTACTACTTTTGGTAGAGTGAATTTGAGCATGTCTGTATGCAAGTATTTGTGTGGGTGTGGGTGTACATTGTAGCTATATGCATGTGGGTGTGTATACATAAGTGTGTAGATGTGCATATGTGTGTATATGAGTATATGTTTCTATATATGTGCACATGTGTATATGTGCACATGTTTATGTATGTGCATGTGTTCATCTGCATGTATGTGAACATGTGTGTCTATGAGAACATGGGTGTGAGTGTGAGGGTATGTAATGTGCATGTATGTGCGTGTGATATGTATGTGCCTCTTGTCTATGTCATGTGACTCTTTCCTGGTCTGAAATTTAGGGCTCAAAACATTGGAGCTGTTTTATCTGTTATTTGCCTCTTTTATCTTGCTCCTGTCTGAATCCCTTTGTTTTGGGGTTTTGTAAGTTTGATTATGTCTTTTCTCATACCAGAATATCTAAATTTTTCTAATCATGTAGACAGTTCCTCCCAATATTTCTTCAATATTCCTATGTATTTATGTTCCTTCTTTTTAAAAAAATTAATTTATTCACTTTACATCCCAACCATAGCCCACCTCCCTTTTCTCCTCCTCGACCCAGATTCCTCCCACCTCCTATGCTTCTTCCTTAACCCTCAAAAAAGGGGAGAACCCAATCCACCCCAGCTCACCAAATTGCATTCATGGCCTAGCACATCCTTTGACACAGTCACCTGGCAAGGCGATCCCACCAGGGGAAAGTGATTGAAAAGCACCACGCAACACAATCCATGTCAGAGACAGCCCCTACTTCCCTTATTAGGGAATGCACATGAAGACCAATCTCCCCATTGGGTATGTATGTGTAGGGGACCCAGGTCTAGTCACTACATGGTCCTTGGTTGGAGCTCCAGTCTCTGTAAGCCCCCCCCCCCGGCCTTTACTATTTGGCTCTTTTGGTGTTCTTGGGGAGCTCCTTTCCCATCAGGATCCTTCTATTCTTCCCCTACTTTCACAAGGCTCCCTGCACTCTGCCTAATATTTGGCTGTGAGTTTCAGCATCTCTTTCAATCTGCTGGGTGGAGCCTCTCAGAGAACAGCTATGCTAGGCTTCACTCTACAAGCATAGCAGAGTATGGCCAATAGTGTCAGAGGTTGGCTCTCTCCCATGGGGTGGGTCTCAGCTTGGGCCAGGCTTGGGCATTCCCTCAATCTCTGCTCTATCTTTATCCCTGCATATCTTGTAGGCAGGATAAATTTTGAGTCAAAGTTTTTGTTTGGGTGGAATGGTGTTCTTCTCTCCCCACTAAGAATCCTTTTTTGTTATAGGGTAGCATCTTTACTCTTCATTACCTCTGCTACTAGGAGTCTCAGTTAGAGTCACCCTCATATCCTCCCAGCAGCCTACCTTATCTTAGGTCTCCAGATGGTCTAAGAGAAATCCCTGCCTGTAGCCTTAGATTTTTCACCAAACCTACTTTACTTAAGACTCTAAAACACATTTACCTCCCTTCCAATCCCCAAACTTAAGTAGGAATTTAAAAGAAAAAATGTTGTAGACCTCTTTTATATACTTCTGCTGATTAGAGTCAATAGTTTATTTATTTGTTTGTTTATTTATTTATTTTTATTAAATATTTATTTATTTATTTATTTACTTATTCCAATTTATTCAATATATCCAAATTGAAGTTCTCATCATCATCTCCTCGTTGTCCCATCCTCCCTCCCTCCCTTTTTTAGTCCACTGAAAAGGGGAGTTCTCTTCCTCTGCCAAGTTGATGGGACTTTAGGGCATTACGAAGCTCAGTCATCAGGATACCAGCAGTTTAGTACAAAAGCCAATACCAAGCCGCAGCAACATGAATAAGCACGACCTTTCAGCAAAAGCTGCAAGACTCAGTTGGATTGTCCCAAGAAGTTCTCTGGAATGTTTCTCTCTGTGAAGTCAAGTGTAGAAGCATGGAGATCAGCACAGCAATGTTGATCCAAAAAGGGATGTTTCAGTGTGGCATGGGCCTCTATATATTTCCTCTCCTCAGAGTCCACACAAGGATGTTCTCAGGTGGCCAAAGTTACTCCACTCTCCTGAGGGAGCTCACAGCAAAACATTACATGCTCTCTCACAAGCCAGGCAAAACATCAGGTGTCCGTCTTGCAGAAAAACATCAAGTGGCATAACTGTGTCTTCAAGGAAACCAGAAACTTCTACATCACCTGTCCACCATTTCTTTCCTCTCTGCAAGCCCTATAGCTTGAGAACTGCTTATCTTTTAGATTTTCCTCTAAATCTTACCAGCTCCCATGATTTCTGGTCTGTCTCCTCTGTTTATGCATTTTCAGACAGGCTCTTTTTCATTCCACTTAATAAATTATGTTTTTGATGTTCAAAGTCACATTTTTGTCATTTCAGTCTTTCTCTTAAATTTCTCTGTGTTAAATTATTTTCTACTTTAACAGACCTTATTCACTATTTTCTTAATGTTTATGAGCTGTCCTTAAAATGTTATTTGAAATCTTTGTCACAAAGCTGATATAGCCCATTGTGCAGGGGCCTTATTTTATCTTCTTGATGGTGAAGTTTGCTTTTTTGATAATTAACCTTCTGATATCTGCATATTTCCATGTGTAGTTATTTATTTGAGCATTCACAGATGATCTTTTTCTTGAAAAGTTCTTCGGCCAGTATAGTGATGTGGGGATAAAAAACTTACAGAAGATGTAACCAGCATGGCATTTACATAAAGAAGTATTTCAGGTCCACTTCAGTCAGCATGGTGCTGCCAATAAACAAATTGGTGGACATATCCCAAAAGTTTTTATAGCATTACAGAAACTGAGGAGTACTAATGGATCAGAATATGTAGACAGTTAGCAGCCAACACACCAGGGATGCCAAAATCATACTTAAATCTGCAACACACTTTGAAACCTTTATCTTTGTGTGACCTATTGGTCAGACCATTGCTTACACTCTTAGGTTTCCTTATTTGGCTGATTTTCTTTGTGGAGGCTGAAGCCTCAGGGGCTCCACTAAACACATTGGCATGTCAACTTTTGTCCTAACTCAGCTCATAATAGGATGCAGGGCAGCTTCCTAACCCCAAATTTATCAATGCATCTGCAAAGTTTCTACAAACAGGAAAAGTTCCCCAGGAGAAAGTTTGATCTAAGTGTAATTGGTAAAACCAACTGTATATGCATTCCAACAACATAAGCAGATAATAAAGTGACATTGAAAAAAAAACCTATCATTTTAGCACCCAACACAATACTGCCAGCATGAAACATGTTTTGTTTTCTTTTGTATATACATCATAGAATGTCAAATTCCTCCTTGTTCTCATTTGACAACCAAATAGTAAATATCAAGAGATTAGAGAAAACAAAACAAAGCAAAAATACATGTAAATCCATCTAACATTTTTAATAGTTTTCAATGAATTCTAAAATAGTCATGTAAAAGGAACATTTTGCATTGTGGTCCCAAAAGTAAACATATTGTACCACATTCAATAACTTGATCCTATGACAAAACAACTTTTTGGCATTATTGAGACATTGTGTAAAATTAAATTAAATTTCACTACTTTATTAAATATATAAACATAGGAAAAAGGTTTAATATACTCAAAATGAATTAAAATCCAGAGTGCTAAACTCAAACATATATGGCTGTTGGCCATTTTTCTGTAAGTTGACTTGCACGTCTTTTCATGCATAGCTTATCAAAACAGCAGAGTTTGCTATTATAAGTATGAAAGCATAACCAGATGCACTAATGCAATGTGATTTTTTAAAGTGCTAAAACATCAATAGATTGAAAAATGCTTTTATTACTGTAGCTCATTTGCAAGGAAATATTTATGCAAAGATGTGGGTAAAATAGCTAAGTAGCATTTATTATTTAACTCAGAGTCTCCCTTTTGTAACTGTTATTTATTTACTTATTTATCTATCTATTTATTTATTCATTCATTCATTCATTTATTTTTTTTTACTGCAGTTTATTCACTTTGTATCCCAGCTGTAGCTCCCTCCCTCAGCCCCTCCCAACACCACTCTACCTCCCTCATCTCCTCCCATGCCCCTCTACAAGTCATTTTCCAACACCTCCTGATAGGCCCTAGCCTATCAGGTCTCATCATACTGCCTTCATTGTCTTCCTCTGTGGCCTGGTAATACTGCTTCCCTTCAGGAGGAAGTGATCAACGAGCCAGCCACTGAGTTCATGTCAGAATCAGTCCCTATTCCCCTTACTAGAGAACCTACTTGGACGCTGAGTTACCATGGGCTACATCTGTGCAGGGGTTCTAGCTTATCTCCATGCATGGTCCTTGGTTAGAGTATAAGTATCAGAAAAGACCCCTTGGCTCTGAATTTTTGGTTTTGTTGCTCTCCTTGCAGAGCTCCTGCCCACTCCAGGTTTTTCTATCTCCCCCTTCTAATAGAAGATTCCCTGCACTCTGCCCAAATTTTGGTTATGAGCCTTAGCATCTGCTTAGTTACACTGCTGGGTAGAGTCTTTCAGAAGCCTTCTGTGGTAGGCTCCTGTCCTGTTTTCTGTTTTCTCTTTCCTCTAATGTCTGTCCCATTTGTCTTTCTGAGTGAGGATTGAGCATCTTACTCAGGGTCCTCCTTCTTGCTTAGCTTCTTTAGGTGTCAGATTTTATTATGTAACTGCTTTATATTTCTTCTGAAGTATTTCATGTTTTGTGGTATAAAGACCAGAGCTAAGATCCAAGTACTGTTAGAAATAGTCCTAGTTCCCCTCACTATGGGAAACCAATTGGTTACTGAGCTACCACAGGCTACATCTGAGCAGAGGTTCTAGGTTACATTCATACATGGTCCTTGGTTGCATGTCAGTCTCAGAAAAGACTGGCTCTTTGGCCTCCCCACCCCCCAAGGGAGGAGCAGTCCTGTTAGACCATAGAGGAGAGCTATGCAGCCAGTCCTGAAAATACCTGATAAAACAGGATCAGTTGAATGGGGAGGAGGTCCCCCTATCAGTGGACTTGGCAAGGGGCATGGTGGAGATGAGGGAGGGAGGGAGGGACTGGGAGGGAATGAGGGGTCGGGACATGGCTGGGGTACAGAGTTAATAAAATGTAACTGATAAGAAAAAAATAAAATACAAAAAAAAAATAAAAATAAAAAAAAGAAAAGGAAAAAAAAAAAAAGACCCAAGTACTACCTGGAATCCTTTGTCTGCTCTAGATGCTATGGAGTCATCAGTTTTAAAAGGGTCTCAGAAGAGATATTAGCATGCTGCAGGCATTATCTCTTTGATTCAAATGTACTGTGTCAACATCTATATTTTACTTTTTCAGTTAGCATTCTACATTCTAACACACGTTATGCAGGAAATACCATCAGTGTTAGTTTCCAAAGTACATCCAGAATCATATATCTATAATTTTCTTATTACTTGAACTCATACATGAGGAAAAATAACTAACATCTCTTGTATAAAGCAAGTTTCATATAATATAATGAAGTTTTGGGGTAGTTCACCAACACAGTGAACCCATAATAAATCTTCAAATTATTAATAATGTATAATTAATGTTCAACAATTGCCTAGTTGTTATCCTGGCATGAACTAATTTAGTAAATAATATTTTTGTTAGCATTGTAAATTTTTGAGTTAAATCTTGTATCACATATAAGCAATACTTAAAGTAGCTGAATCTACCTGAGAATTTTGATAGAATTTCAGACAAGACTTGATAGAGTAGTTAGTTATTCAGCAAGTTGCATATTTGTAGGGTATATACCTGTATCAAAACAACAACCTGGAGAAGTGACTACTATTTCCAAATATTTCATTGCTTTTCAATTGTTTTGGTGTTGTTTTATTATTATTGTTGTTATATTATTTTAAATATTAAGTTAAAACTATATTTTAATAAAATATTAGATTATTAAAAAATGGGTCTCAACAGTTTGTATTTCAATGAATTCTCCAGGGGTTTGACTGATTATATTACATAGGAATAACATAAATGACTCTTCCTTGTTTCCACTCTGGACTCAATCAGGATTGTGGTCCTAGAGTCATCACTGTGGGAAACAAGAAGACTCCTGGAGACTGGAAAGTATACTTATCCCATCCCAGAAAGTGTGAAAATTTATCCAGAAATGTTAAAATCTGTTTGTTACAAACTATTGTAACTATGATTTGAAGAGATTGTAATATAAACCTGGGTGCTGAGCAACCAGGCCAAATTTAGAATGTCTACAGAAACATTCTGGAAAAAAAAAATAGATCTGAAGAAAAGAGCCTAGTTTTATTTTTCCTAAAAAATGATGGTAGAAATTTAGGTCACGTAGAAGAAAATGAAGCTAATCGAGACAGCATAGTGTGGGCGCCTCTCTCAAGTTTGACCCATCTTGGCCTGACACGTTGCTTTTCACAGCATTTGGGCTGTTCTGCATTCCTCTCCACCAGCTGGATCCTGGCCATCATCACTCATGAAAGGAAGGTTTCGTCCCAGCTGGCGAAGGCTAGACACCAGATGCATTTCTTGTCTCACTTTTGGCTCCCGATACTCAAATCAAAGGAGCTATAGATGCGATAGCAATTTTTAAAATCAATACTTACTATATTCTTAAAGATCACTGTACATTCCAATAATAACGTTCTGAGACAAAGTGAAGGCAAAGATGCAATGGACATTACCATAGATGGACAACAATAGATATAATTATGTAAGGTAAAATCTCTACTACTTCAAGAAAAAAAAATATTCTTTAGGAGTAAAGGGGAAGTTCCTGATTTTGGAGAAATGAAGTATGTAAGTTGAACCTATTTGTTTATTCTGAGGACAGGTTACTGCTTTTTCAATGTTTATGTAATGCCAAACAAAACCTTAGCATAAGTTGAAGAGAGGACATAATGCCTAGGTATGTAAATAGGGACAACAAAAGGCATTTGTTAGATTTTCAAATATGCTCAGAATAGCATAGCAATAGTTGCACAATATGTAGGTACTACTTTTTAAAATGGTAGAGGAAAACTAATTTGATGAGCCAGATGGCATCTTACAGCACTTAGCTCAAAGTAACACAAGCAGTGTAATGTCCTTGTCATCAGCACACTTTGTTTCTGAGAAAAAAATTGGATATGTGAAAGGCTGACATTGTAAAGAGAAGATAGATGTGTGTATATCTCACAACTGGAGGCTCTCAAACTTGGGGAACCAACACATGGTTTATCATGGCTCCAAGGAAGTAGAGAAAAAATAAAACAGAATCTCTGGCCAGAGTACTACAAGCAGCAAACATCCTCCAGTGTTAACATTATGTTTAAGTGCTCTGGATACAGGAAATTTTAATCCACCAATATGGCTGCTCTGGCAAGGGATCACATTCAAAAACCTTCTAGGTCTCTGTGATCCAGACATACTCTGGATTACAAAGAGTTTGATCTGATTGGACTACAAGACATGTCCTTAGTACACACATTTCATCCCAAACTATTGAGGTAAGGTTAGCTTATACAAGGAGGCAGCCATGTTTGAAAGTGACATCTAATTGAGAGGTGGACAAAGTGATGAATCAGAGAAAGATGTGACAGCATGAGCCAGAGAGGATACACCCAACTCCCACAAGATAAAGACAAGAAAGAAAGGCTACTTAAGAGCAGGACAGTGAGAGAGGTGGTTTTGTTGTTGTTGTTTGCTTTGTTTTTATGATTTTTTTTTCTCAATAGTTTCTTCAAGGACAGTTTTAAAAAGACAGGTTGTAGAGTGAAACAAGCTAGACACTGGTGAACGCACAATGACCCAGAGAGTGAGAAGGAGCCAGAAGATCAAAGCATATTGCCAGAATTAGTTTGAGGCCAGACACAGCAATTCTGTCAGAAGCCAAGAGAAGCTAGTTGGACTCAGTCACCAGAACAGGTGACATGAACTAGACAGCAAGAGTTCAGAAAGCATTAGAAAGAACTGGGAACTGCTCTCATCTCATCCCATAATCTGAGGAAATAAATCAGAAAACACCACAGAAACATGAACTAAAAACTAGTAATGGAAGCTGCTTCTCAGTGATACTCACTGAACCACAAATAAAAGACTATGAAGAGTTTTACTCCTGTGAATTGATGTGAGGCAGGACAGAGAAAATTAAATCAAAGGGTTTCAAAAGAGAAATTATTCAACAGAAAGAAACTACAACTTTTTTTCCTTGTGCATGCTGCTTTATCAGATGTTTTTATCATAAATTCTTATTATTAAACTATTCAAGAGAAAGGCTTTTATAACCATCAATCCAAATGTTCCAGGAGTTATTATATTACCATTTGAATCTGTTATCCTTAATTTTAGGTCAGATGTAAAATAATTTATTTTATACTGCTCAATGTGTTTAAGGATGAGCTGTTATGTCAATGAATAATGAATGTATTTAATAGAATAAATGAATTTATTAGATCTTGCATAAATGTATAAATCAGTATCTATACATTATACACAATTATACATATATTTGATGATATTAGTTCCTTTGCATATATGTATATATATGTGGAACATTTATATGCCCAAGAAGATAATAATATGAATCTTGGTGATTTAAAAAATGATGAAATGTTGAAAGACTCTCAATAGTACTCATTTTCACTAAAAATATATTTTTTTAATTCTTTATTAATTACATTTTTTCACTTTGTATCCCCCTGTGGTTCCCTTCCTTCTCCTGTCCCAATCCCTCCCTTCCTCCACCCTCTGCATGCATGCCTCTCCACAAGTCCACTGATAGGGGAGGTCTTCTTTTCCTTCCTTCTGATTTTAGTCAATTAGGTCTCATCAGGAGTGGCTGCAGTGTCTTCTGTGCCCTAGTAAGGCTGCTTCCTCCCAGGGGGAGGTAATTAAAGAGCAGGCCAATTAGTTCATGTCAGAGACAGTCCCTGGTCCTATTACAATGGAACCCACTTGGATACTGAACTGCCATTGGGTACATCTGTGCAGGGGTCTTAGGTTATCTCCATGCAAACTCCTTAGTTGGAGTATCAGTCTCAGGAAAGGCCCCTGTGTTCAAATTTTCTGGTTCTGTTGTTCTCCTTGTGGAGTTCCTGTCCTCTCCAGATCTTACTGTTTCCCACTTCTTTCCTAAGATTCCCTGCACTCTGCCCAAAGATTGCCCATAAGTCTCAGCATCTGCATTGATAGTCTGCAGGGCAGAGCCTTTCAGAGGTCCTTTGTGTCAGACTCCTGACACATATTTTTTTAAGATCATTTTTGGAAGTTCAGATTCTTAATTTTTTTTTATAACTTGGCATATTAGCTAACCATAACTTTCATTAAGTTAATGTTGGGTGAGGTTGAAGGCTTTTTTCCTCCTGGGCTATCAGCTGAGCTGAGTTAGAAAGGCTCTTTCCTTCTCAGACATCAGCTGAGTAGGAAGGTCTGCTGGGTGGTTTTTTGGCCTCTGTGAACTAGTAGGTTTTCACCCCAACATCTAGCCCTTGAGTCTTCATTGTTAAATTAAATTTGGAATTTTCATTTTTTAAAAACAACAAAAATCATTTTGCACTTTTTTCTTTCAGAAGTATGAGTAATGATATTATCTTGCTGTTCCATCCCTAATACTCCACCCTCTGTTATAGTGTAAATAAAAAAAAAAAAAAGTTACAAACATCTAGGAGAATTCAAATCAAACCATGGTGAATCAATACCATGCTGTTAGAGTTTCTGTGTAAAATGTAGTTGGCCAGACATGAGCAGATGCAGAATGATGTACACAATCACCTTAGGTGATCCTGATAAGAGACCACAGAGTAGTAAATCCCCCAAATTTGATTTAGCAACAGTGTATAAGTCAAGTCATATGCTGACCCTAAAATAGTCTACAGCATTATGTCCAATATACAATATATGTTCTAGATCAAATTTCAAAGAAAACAATTCAGATTCACCTTGCTTCCAATTATAGTCATTTGGCTTCTAGTATGTATTTGTGATATATCTTGTGAAATAGTTATTCATTCACTAATGCAATTAAAAGAGTTTGTTGCATTATAATAGAAAGACATTTTAAAGATGATTTTTATCTAATACTCAGTGGTAAGTATAAGACTTTTCATGATACAAATAATTTGCCTGTTAAAACTCACATGGATCATTTTGTTTTAAAGCTGCAAAAAATAAAAACCTATTTTATGCAAATAGATAAAGCATGTCAGACAGGTTGGAGAAAAAAATCCAAGTCAAGATAATTGTATTTTTAAAGGTGCCCCTGGGAAAATTTTCCTCTTTCATCTCAACTGGGTTAAAGATTAAAAGAAACCCTCTAAGTTCAAGTTAGTTCTCCCTGATAATAAGTTTCTGTTTCTGTGACAGGCAGTTATCATTCCAGTAAATTATTTCTTGCTTCTTGTTTTCAGTGGATGCACCTGTCTTATATCTGTCTTCCAAAGCCAATGAAAATGACATGATTTCTGGAATGTTGGTTAGAATATTCTTTTCCAATTACTGCTGTGAGCACAGAAATGGATAATGTTAATTTTGACCTAAAGATATGGTTCAAAGATCTGTTCTTCATGAATTCCCACTTATTATTCCCATTGATCTTTTTAAGTGAAGGCTAGATACTCAAGGTTTGTGCCAGTAAATCTATAATTGTTTAAGTTTTCAAATTCTTGCTGTGACTTCCACAGAAAGTGATATTGCACATAGCAGGGAATTGGTGCTGTTGCCCTGTGCCTCATTATCACTGTGGATCTGGAAAACAATCGAGGATAAGTAGAAGATTTCAAGTTCACTGTCAATTATATTCTCACTGAAAAGAATGAACATCTGCCTCTCACAACTGATTACACTGTAAACCTTAGATGAATGTTTTAAAATACAGCCTGGATTTATAGTTCTGAGTACAAACATTTAATTCAGGTATAATACCAACTTGTAATTTCTTGTAAAAACGCTTTATAGAGGAATGATGGTAAATTTTATTCACAGAAAATCTTTGTTATAAATGTTATCTTTCAAATGACATCTAGTACATGTTTTAAGATTTTGCAGATAGCATACAAACTACAGGTTTTTTTCTTTTTCTTTTTAGGTCTCTGAAAAATAAATTGAATTATTCCAGTAAATTGGAGCAGGATAAAGAAAGTCCTGAAAACTATCATATGTTCTGATCTCAAACAAACAAAAAAAAAAGAAGAAGAAGAAGAAGAAGAAGAAGAAGAAGAAGAAGAAGAAGAAAGAAAAAGAGAGAGATTGAATGACACGATGGTCTTTTGTTACTGTTTCTGGCATCATTTGTAAAAGTCCTATATATAAGCACTCAGTCATACAAATTTTTAACATTTATCAGAAACACAACGTATATGTTTCATGGAGGAAAACATTTTTTACTTGATAAGAGAAACTTTCTTATAAAGTAACTTAATGACTTTACAAATTATGTGTAAAAGGATACAAAATATTATATCTAGGACATATCTATGTGTGATCCTCAAAGCACATTTATTAAAAATAATGGAGAATTGCATACTAAGTGTATTTACTAAAGAATTACTGTGATTGGTTTCAATCCATCCTCTGATTGTGTACAACTCTGAACATACAATGATATCAGAAGATGCAATAATGATAATGATCTCAACGATAATATTAATTGTCATTTCAGAGATGTCAGTGTTGTTATCTGCATAGTTTTAGGGAACCACACTTCTCTAGTTTCCAATTCAATTTCCTGAAAGGGAGACATAAATAAAAATAACTAGTTTTCTAGCAGCTAGATTTCAGATTAGGGAAATACTGGCCTGAATATAAAACTAGTGTCAAATTTATTAGTAAAAATTAATTTAGCATGTATTTTTAGAAAATTAAGGAGATATAATTTTGTATACAACCTAAAATATTTTCAACATGAAAGTCATATATCATCATAATTTTATAAAAATTATAAAACTACCATATTATAGGATACTGACTGTACCCAAAAGTGATCTGGTCTTGTACAAAAAAAAAAAAACAAAAAACAAAAAAAAAAAGGAAAAAAAAAAGTTCTTTCACATCCTGAGAATCAATTGTTACAAAACTATCTACAACTGGTTGGTTCAAAGGACAAGACAATGCCAGTTAATATTCTCTTGATAAAAGATACTATGGTTTAGTCTCAATTAACTACAGTTTTATATTTATATTTCATTTCTCAAAATTGTATTTCAAGTTATTTATTTTTGAATATTTCACAATTATTTTTTTAATTTGAGGTACTTTCTACAAGGCTATTCCAACAGAACAAAACAGAATGTGTTCCTGTGACTCTCTGTTCTTAGTCTTCATCTGTTTCCCTATGGTCATTCAGGAGTATTATAAAATATATGTGATTTTAGAGATGCTGATTAATGTCAATTTGTGGTAGGTAATGATGAAATTTTATACTATTAAGGTCAGTTAGGGAAGTCAAAGTCATACCTCCTTGAAAGCCACACAGTAATACATGGATGACAATAGTTGTGGAGAATTATTCTAGATTGATTTATATGACAAAATCCTGACCAAAAAGCAACTTTGGACATCAGATCACAGTCCCTCATTGAGGAAAGTCAGGGCAGAAAAAATTAAACAGGAACAGAAACAATGGAAGATGACTAATTAATAGTTCATATCTGGTTTGTGCTCATATGTAACCCGAACCGACTTCCTTAGGTGAGGAGCCATACACAGAGGACTGGAACCATCCATAACAATCATCAACCAAGATATCTATCACAGACAGACCTGGACACAGGCCAGAGTAGTCTGAAGAATTCATCAGCTGACATTTCCGTCTAGGTTGTTTTGTGTTGACAATAAAACCTAATCATGACAGATATTAGTGGGTTTCTTTCTTCATACAAGCAGAACTTAAAGGTAACTATTCACCTCTGATGAAACGTGATTTCCATACCCAAGTCATTTGAACATGGCAGTCATTGTAAGGGACCCAAACATCTGATGTAATTTTTTTTTATTTTATTTTTTTTTTAGTAATAGACTTCCCAGGGACAAAGGAAATACTTTTTAAAGTAAATATGTAATTTTTGGAGGCAAGACTAGTGTTCAATGTGGTATCTGCTCAGATGTCCTCAGTCTGGACAATGCATATCTGGACATTTAGCTATTGAGTCCAAAGCAGCACTTTATCAATTTTCATTCAACACTGAGAAGTCTCTACTCTTAAAGGAAGTATGGTGTATTATAAATGAAGGATGCATAGTGTTCCTACCCAAGATTTTAGTTTCTACAGTGTAGAGGCAGAACAGATGTAGCTGGATATAACTCATAAATGTTTTATTACACAATCTGCCACTCACATACAAGACTTTTCCGGAGAGGTTGAATGTGCATTACATTTTATGAAGATATGTCCTACATTCTAAAAGAGTGAGCTTTTGATGGGCCTCAGTGGCAAAATAATATTATACCTGAGGTCACTTAAGGCTTAAGACTGGTAAATTGCTGGATGCCCTGTCTGTTGTTTAATCTGCCTTTAAAAGAACAATATAACAACCAAACTTTATTTGCATCAGATCTCTCTTTATAATCAATTTTATTATCTAAAACTGTATAGTCCTAAACTGAGTATCCTTTGTTAATAACAGGCAAACTTCAGCTAGGCATAGACACAAAAAATACAAACAAGCCAGAAACCACAAGGTAAAGATAGTCAGAAGGAGAGAGGTAGGAATTCAAACTTGATCTCACTCTTTGTCCAGCTAATCCAATGGTATGTGCTATGATTTCTTTTCTTAATGTGATATTGGTACATTTGGTTCTTCTGAAAACATTTTAATGCATTTAGCTGACACAGCTATGAAATTAACTATGGTTCCCATTAAATTGTTCACTGGTTTATCATTTTGGTATTTTGTATCTTGGCATGTTTTGTTAGTTTATTATTGATTGTGTTTAGTTTTAGAGGCAGCTTTAATAAGTGATCTGGGCTAGTCTCTTTTATGAACATCACACTAAAACCTCTGGGATGTTGTGAGCATCAGAGTGCATGAACATACATAAGCTGGTGGCAGGTTTTAGCATTAGGCCAACCGTAGAGATTATAGCTGCAAACATTTGATTGATTTTTGATATTATGCTTACTTTTGTTAATATAGGATTGCTTAATTTTAGAAAGCACTGTGACATATGACACTCTTTAATATACAAAATTTATCTTTCATTTTATTTTTCTTTCCTCTGTTCTTACCTCCTAACTTTTCTTTGTCTCTCTCTGTTCCTCCTTCCTTCCCACTTTTACTTCTTTCCTCTCTCCCTCCCATCTTTCCTTCCTTTCTTTCTTCCTTTCTTTTTTCTTTCTTCTTTTCTTTTTTCTTTCTTTTTCCCTCCTTCTCCCTCTTGCCCATTTTTTCCTTTCTTCATTCACCTCTCTCCTTCTTTCTTTCTCCCTCCCCTTTACTCTCATCATCCCTCCATCCCTCTCTCCTTTTTTCCTTCCTTCCTCCCTTCCTTCTCTCCTTCCTTTCTCTCTAACTCTATTTTATTCTTTGTTTATTCCTCCCTCCATTTTTAATTTTAATATGGGTCCTAAGTGGGTATCGCAGGCTTGTCTTGAACTTGAAAACCTCCTGCTTCTTCATCCTGATTGCTATGATCATAGGTGTGAGCCTCCCACCCTGCTTTATAAAGTAGGTTCCTGAGTTAGATTGATATGTTCCCATATGGGGAAGATTTTAAGTTAAGTTGTTTTATAGAACTTGTAAGGACACAGTTGTTAATAATGTGCTGCTGTAACAGTGGGCTGCTGGTGTGCTCTAAGGTACCTGCCAAACTTAAGATCAGGCTTTTTCTCAAAAATCAAAAAGAAGAAAAACAAAAGACAAACAACACAACAACATAATATAAGTAGTAATGAGAGTCATAAGAACTATATGGCAAGCAAGTATGCACAGCATTTGACTGTTAATATTAACCATTAATGTGCTGTCACATATTGCTGGATTTAAATTCAGTGAGAGAATAATTTTCTATTACTACCCATGGACGGTGAAGCCTAAGCCTTTAGTAGTTTAAGAATCTTAATGCCCAAGATAAAATCTTTATTACATGGCCAAAAGCTATCTAAAATTGTTTATGATGTGCATCTGGATGATTGATAAAGATCCATAGAAACGTTCCAGACATCATTGTCCAGGCTGCTGTTCGTTGTTTGCCACGCAGATATGATGATCTTCGGAGACTGAAACATAATGACTCCAGTGAGAGATGTGCTCCCTTCAGTCTCTATAGAAACCAATCAGCAAGTGTGTGTGTGTGTGTGTGTGTGTGTGTGTGTGTGTGTGTGTGTGTG
>NW_026596073.1:40267264-40301004 GCF_907164565.1 Psammomys obesus | reverse complement strand
TGTGTGTGTGTGTGTGTGTGTGTGTGTGTGTGTGTGTGTGTGTGTGTTTGTGTTTCCTTGGTGGATACAGAGAGAGTAAATATACTAGCAGTGCCATCTGGGAATAATCAACACAAGCTATTTAGGGGAAACATTTCATAAAATCACAGAGTACCATGCATAGTCTTCCTGATTTGACTGATACTACCATGCTCCACATTCTATGACTTGATATTCTAATTCTTTATTAAGAGGTAATGTCTAGATCAGGGACGGCCTTGCTTACAGTCAGCAGCTGGTACTGGAGATGTTAGGAGACCTTTGTAGTGCACCCCTCATCCTACCTCACAAGTGATGTGTACTTGCAGGTTACACTAACGTGGATGGGGAGGTCACTTTGTTTTCCTGATACACTACAGAAAACATTAGGGGTTAATTTGCTTTGGAAATAGTTCCAAGTGCCCCAGATGTGCAGATTAAGGCTCAGTGTCTTCTTTCCCTTGATAGTGATAGAGTCCAATCATCTCTGCTCACTGCTCTTTGTTTCACCTGAGTAAGTTTGTGGACACGTTAGAAGAGGTGAAACTGAAACTCCCTGGCTGGCCAGAGTTATTCTTTCCCAATTAAGGATGGCTTAATGTTGAAGTTTAACAAACCAACAAACAAATAAACAAGCAAGCAGACAAGATATCATGACAAATCAACAATTTAACAATTCCCCTGTAGTTGATGATTTCTGAGTATCATTTCCTACCATAATTTTATAGTAAGAATCAAAAATCCTCATTCAGAAGGGCTAACATGATGGACATCTTAAGTAGGAGAAGACAAAGAGCAGAATAGGAGCTTCCACAGGGGGACTCTGAAAGACTCTACCCATCAGATTATCGAGGTAGATGCTGAGACTCACAGCCAAACTTTGGGCAGAATGCAGGGAATCTTATGAGAAAAGGGGAGATAGGGAGTTTATCAGGTCTCTTCAGGACTGGCTGCAGTGTCCTCTTCTGTGGCCTAGCAGGGCAGCTCCTCTCTGGGGGGGAGGGGGGGCTTAAGAGGAGGTTAAGAGGAGGTCAAAGAGCCAGCCATTGAGTTCATGTCAGAAACAGTCCCTGTTCCCCTTATTAGGGAACCCACTTTGATACTGAGCTACCAAGAGCTTCATCTGAGCAAAGGTTCTATGTTGTATCCATAGATGGACCTTCTTTGGAGAAGCAGTCTCAGAAAAGACCCCTGTGGCCAGATATATTCGGTCCTTATGGACCTCCTGTCCTCTCCAGGTCATATTAAGCACCCCCCGTTTTTGTATGATTCCCTGCACTCTGCCAAAGGTTTGATTGTGAGTCTTAATAACTGCTTTGGTAAACTGCTACGTAGAGTCTTTTAAAGGCCCTCTGTGGTAGGCTCCTGTCCTGTTACTTGTTTGTTTCTACATCTAATGTCCATCCCATTTGTCTTTCTAAGTGAGGATTGATCATCTTACCCCAAGTCCTCTTTCTTGTTTATCTTCTTTAGGTGTATAGATTTCAGTAAAATTATCCTATCTTATAGGTTTATATAAGTGAGTATGTACCATGTGTGTCCTTCTGCTTTTAGGATACCTCACTCAGGATGATCTTTTCTAGGTCCCACCATTTGCTTGCAAATTTCATGATTTCCTCATTTTTAATTGCTGAATATTTTTCCATTGTGTAAAATACCACAATTTTTGTATCCATTTCTCAACTGAGGGACATCTGGGTTGTTTCCAGGTAAACCAGTATCAGATGAAAGGGGAAGAGATTCTCCCCATCAGTGGACTTGGAAAGGGGCAGGGAGGAGATGAGGGAGGGAGGGTGGGATTGGGAGGGAAAGAGGCAGTAGGATACAGCAAGGATACAAAGTTAATAAACTGTAACTAACATTAAAAAATAAAAATTTAATTAAAAAAGAAAACAAACTATGTATAGTTCTTGAAGCTATCTTAAACATTATGCAATATTTCTTTAAAGTTGGTAACCCCACTACAGATGTTTCTAAGTCAGTATACTAGAGGTATTTTTGCACCTTAAAATATTTTTTTATTCTTTTTGAAAAATTTTTTCTTTATTATTAGTTATTACAATTTATTCCCTTTGTATCCTGGCTGTAGCACCCTCCCTCATTTCCTCCCAGTCCAAACCTTCCTCCCTCTTTCCCCCATGTCTCTCTCCTAATCCACTGATAGGGGAGGTCCTCCTACCCTACTCTTTGACCATAGCCTATTAATCTCATCAGGACTGTCTGAATCCTCTTTCTGTGTGGCCTAGTTAAGCCACCTTGCCAGAGGAAGGTAATCAGAGAGCCAGCTTTGAATCCATGTCAGAGACAGCTCCTTGATCTCCTTGCTAGGAAATCCACATGGAGACTGGGCTGTCCATGGGCTAAATCTGAACAGGGGTTCTAGGTTGTCTTCATGTATGGTCCTTCACTGATTCATCAGCCTCTCTAGGACAGCCTGAGCCCAGATTTTTTGGCTTTGTTGGTCTCCTTGTGGAGCTTCTGTCCCCTCCAGGTCTTTCTTCTTCTTCTTCCTCTTCTTCTTCTTCTTCTTCTTCTTCTTCTTCTTCTTCTTCTTCTTCTTTCTTCTTCTTCTTCTGCTTCTTCTTCTTCTTCTTCTTCTTCTTCTTCTTCTTCTTCTTCTTCTCAAATTAGAATGTTTTATTTAATAAAGCAGGGAAGTATATATACATTTTCAAAGATGTTCACCAAAAAGTTTAAAATGAACCAATTTATTAGTTTTGGACAGAGTTTGTAATCCTCCTTTTCAGACTATATCAGTTACTCATTGTAGATAGAAATCTCTGGAGGAAAGCTATGATATGGACAATCTTTGCATACATTTGTGTTACGACCCAAACTACCTATCATACACTTTCTACTTGTGGATGTAATCTTCACATCTACCATGAATATCCTACCAACTTTTCATTCTTCATATAGATTCAAATTAATATTATTTTAAGATAGTATGTTGCTGTATAACCCAGAGACTTCTGGAACTTGTCATGTTCTAAATAAAGATTCTTCTGCCTAATCTTCCCCAAATTCAAAACAGAAACAATGTAAAACAAATTAAAAGAGATTATTTGTAAATACATCTATGTAGCTCTTATCCATTTTTTTTATTAATTAACTGGATAGCCAATGCTAACTAAACAGACCATATTTTTTTTTTTTTACTGAGCCAAATACTTCAATAAATGTTTACCTGGAAGTCATTAAAGTGGGAGATTATTGTTAAAATCATGCTTAAAATTATGGTATGAAGGACTTATAAATGCTTGAAAAGGAGTCCTATTTTTCATCCAATGGAATGCTGAACATTCCAAACACTACTAGACCAAAACTAACCAAGATTTAGAAAAGTAAAGAACAAGCTATTATCATTCATGCCAGCAAACAAAACAAATGACATAGCCATCATTGGGGGTTGGTTTGGTGCTAGGTATTCTAAAGGTAATTATTAGCCCAGAAGATCTGTTTACTATCCAGATGAGCACATTCTCAGATTTATCTGTCCTTGTGTAAACCTTGCCTGATAAATTATTCTTTTCTAATCAATAAAAGTCTAAACCTGGTCAGGGCAGAGTGGGTTGCCGTGGCCAAAGTTTACGGGCTTTGAGGAGAGAGGAATCTCAAGAAGAAGAGATAGATATTGGAGGAGGAAGGAAGCAGGAAGCTGGGATGGGTTAGCGTTAGCATGGAGAGAAGCACATGGCCAGATCGCCATAGATGGAGGAAAGTGGCCCAGATGAAAAACATTAGGAAATATTTGGGGATTACGGGTGGGAGGCGGCCCAGGAAGAAATTACCCAGAAGGTAATAACTGACATGCCCCAGGTGAAATAAGACTATTTTAGAGTCTATCAGGTGTCTGGGTCTTTGACCGACTGTGATAGTGGGTCAGCTGATACCACTGTAATAATTATAAAACTAACAATAAACATCATTAGCCTATAAAATTAACTACAGAAAGCCATAATACAATACAGTTTCTAAATCTCTTTGAAAATAAAAATATTTTTACTTTATAATGCAGCAATTTTTCTTTTCAGTAAGTAAATAATTATGAAGTGAATAAGCTAACAGATAGATAGATAGATAGATAGATAGATAGATAGATAGATAGGTAGACAGATAGATAGACAGATAATTGTAATGCAACGAGGAAACAGGACACTCTTATTGCTGACAGATCACGGTAATGAATACATATGATCCCAGTATATGTTAAAGCTAAAAAAAATATAAAGTTCAGTGATAGTCAGTGTTACACAGTGAGATCTTGTCTCAAAATAAGAGAAAGAGTAGTCCCTTTGACAAAAAGTTTGAATGTATATAATTAGGTGAGAAGGATGAATTTGAAAAGGCTACATATTAAATTATTCTACTTATATGATATTCTGGAAAAGATAAAGGCAGTGAAAATACCAGAGGTTGCCAGAGTTATACAGAGAAGAGAAAACCCTGGTAGAATATGGAGAATTTTTTTAACACAGTGATATTGGTTTATATGACATTAAAACACAAAATATATATCATTACATATTTGCTGAAACTGATAGAGCATCCATCTAAAATAATGCTCAATATAAACTATGAAATTTGAGTCGTAATTAAAACCAAAATATAAATAAACATAGATATATCACTCTTACATGCTGACAATGAAAAAGCACATACAAGAACTGACAGCAGGATTATCAGTTATACTTAAGACCTAAAAATTGCCTGTGAAACAATATTATCTGCATGGACACACACATATACACTCACACAAACAAACTGGCTTCTCCATTTCATATGTGGAAGCTCTTGTTTCTGTGCATAAAATATCTAATTGAGTACATTCTCTATGGCAGAAGTCGTACATGGTACTGACAGTCATGTGATCGATTTAAGCAATGTGTACCAATGGTTTCTTACAGAATGATTTCATACTGCGCACTTCCCCAAGCAGTCACGAAACTTTGCTGACAACCACCTGGTCTTTTTTCTTCCCAGTGAATATCTCATCATTGCCGCTCTGTGAAACCCCAGTGAATCTTGTCTTCACCAGAAAACACGATGGTCCTACTGTAAAACATGGTCCATGCATGGATAAGATAACTCAACAGTCAGATCAGTGAATTAATTTTAAAAACTGAAAAATCAAACCAAGACAAACACTTTACTTTTAAAATCAGATTTCTACTAAAGGATATTAATAGTGATTCAACATTAACATTATACTTCTGTTTAGTGTCTTCCATGTGGCTGTGCTAAAAAAGAATATAAGAAAACATAAAAAAGGAGAAAGCATCTTCTTCGGTCTGAATTCCATGTTCAAGTCATGGTGGTAGAAAAACTGGGGGTTGGAGAACATAAGAAAACTTCATTCTTTGGCTGTTCTTCCTTCTTGGGTACTGTGGATGGCTGAAACTGAAAGGCTTTCGCTGTGTCCTTCTGTGGCTTTCTCCATGTGCTGCTGCAATGCAACTTTATCTCTATGCACTAATCACTTTCTGTAAGGATGTCAGTGACCCTGGATCATGACCTTCCCTAACAACCTCATCTTAACTTAATTACTACTTGAAGGACTCATTTCCAAAACAGCCACATTCAAGTAAGAGTCAATGGCTATAGCTTAGACATTTGAAATTGGGGTGGTGGCATAATTCAGTTTTCTAATTTAAGATTGTTCATTGTCATATCTTGAACAACAAGGTGAAATTTTATAGTAAATGAGCTCATTTTTTCCAGGTCATTTTGGATCAATTTTAACCTTATTTTATAATCTTTATGTTAAAACTCACAGCAGGAAGCATAGAAAAAAAGCAGATATGGAAATAAAAGGCTTATGATGTTAACCTCTTTACAAAACTTTTAACCTGAAAATGCTGGCGAGCCATCAATTATATTCAGCCTAGTGGCTGACAGGAAAAGCTATAGAAAGTGATGATGGCTTTGGAATGTTCGGCTGCTGTTCCTGATACAAATTAAACTGTTAAAGAAGAAAGCATCTCTATTTTACAGGTTTTAAACAAACAAAGGAATGATGAATTTTTGTCTTAATCCTGACATTTTCATAGAACAAACAAATGACCCAGAGCCCACAAAAAATGGAAGACTACTGAGTGATTTTCCTAGGGCTTCTTTTTAAATAAAATCTTTAGTGTACATAGCAGAAAAGTAGGTGATCACACAGCCTGACCTAACCCAGTTCATAGGACCTGGCCATGTTAATGTTTTAAAAGAACATTCCTCATTTCAGATCACATATTGGGAAAGAAGTCTACTTTGAAAATGTTAGAATCCTTTTGATGTGTTTAAGCAGGAATCCTGTATGTAAAATAATCAATAGTCTAGACCTTTTTACAATGGGTTACAATGGATTCACATATGCGACTTGTCTTTCTTATGCTGTTATAATTAATCATAATAAAAGAAACATTTTTAATGTCATAATGTTTAATATCATAATGAAAATATCATAATATAAAACATTTTAATATCATAATGTTTAATATCATAATGAAAATGTTTCCCATTCTCCACTTAAAATGAAAATAAAATATCTCATCTAACATTTCAGTATATGTATATATATTATTTCATATTGAATAAAAGTATAATCTGCTGATTTATTACTTAATAGCTAGTAATGTATATATTAGTAAACTCTTCACATGTTCTCAGTAACTTATTTGGGTATCATTATCAAATGCTGAACATTTAATAGATTTCACAAAATAACATAGTAAGGTGTTCATTTTAAAATTTATTACTGTAAGCATGTGAATGCATTGTATGACTTCACAAATTTATTTTTAAAATTATTTTTAATTTAGTTTATTCACTTTGTAATCCAGCTGTAGCCCCCTCCCTTACTTTCTCCCAGTCTTGCCCTCACTCCCTCATCTCTTTCCATGCCCCTCCCTAAGTTCACTGATTGTTGAGGTCCTTCTTCCTCTCTACCTGACCATAGGCTATCAGGTCTTATGAGGACTGGATATATTGTCTTCCTCTCTGGCCTGGGAAGGCTGCTCCCACATCAAGGGGAGGTGATCAAAGAGCCAGCCATTTAGTTCATGTCAGAGACAGTCCCTGTTCCCATTACTAGGGAACCCACTTGGGCACTGAGCTGCAACGGGCTACATCTATGCAGGGTTTCCAGGTTATCTCCATGTATGGTCCTTGGTTGGGGTCTCAGAAAAGAACCCTGGTCCCAGAAATTTTGGTTCTGTTGCTCTCCTTGTGGATCTCCTGTACCTTCCAGGTCTTTCTATCTCTCCCTTTTTTCATAAGATTTCCTGCCTTCTGCACAAAGTTTGGCGGTGGGTCTCAGCATCTGCATTGATATCCTGCTGGGTAGAGCCCTTCAGAGGAAATCAATCTGGTGCTTTCTCAGACAATTAAAAACAGTGCTTCCTGGCATCCTTCAGGAAAAACCATCTTCATGCCAAGGGGATTCTCTCCACCACAAGATTCCAGGAACCACCAGAAACTAACCCCAAACACCTACGATAGCCCAATGGGTAGAGGCCAGTGTAAAAGCTCAACCAACAAAAGACAGAGCAATATGGCATCTCCAGAACCCAGTTATCCAGGGGCAAGGAGCCCTGTTTACCCCAGCATAAATGAAATTCAAGAAGATGACCTAACATCTATACTCATGAAGAGGATAACAAAGGAAACAAATAAAATGCATAAAGACCTGAAGGAAGATAAACTCAAACAGATTATTGCCATCCGTAAAGAAATAAAGGAAGATAAAATAAGCAGATTATGACCATCCTTAAAGAAATAGAGGAAGATAAAAACAAAAGGATTATGGCCATCTGTAAAAAAATAGAAGATAAAGAAAAACAGATTATGGCCGTCTGTGAAGAAATACAAGAAGTTACAGCCAAACAGTTTGTGGACTTTAGAGAAGAAATACTTAAATCACTGAAAGAAATAAAAGAAACAGAGGATTGTTCAAACAAACAGCTGAAAGAATTCATGGAATAACAGGAAAATAGAGTCAGACAGGTGAAGGAAATCAACAAAACAGCTCAAGATATTCTGAAGATAGAATATTCTATTCTGAAGATAGAATTGGAAAAATTAAAGAAAACACAAATGGAGGAAATTGTGGAGAGAAAGAACTTAAAGAAAACAGGAACTACAGAAGTAAGCATAACCAATAGACTACAAGAGATAGAAAAAAGAATCTCAGGTATGGAAGATACAATGGAAGAAATCAATGTATCTGTCAAAGAAAATGTTAAATGTAAAAAATTCCTGACACAGACCATCCAAGAAATCCAAGACAATATGGAAAGACAAAACCTAAGAATAATAGGAATAGAGGAAAAAGAAGATTCCCTGCTAAAAGGCTCAGAAAATATTTTCAACAAAATCATTGAAGAAAATTTCCCCAATTTAAAGGAGAGACCTATAAGAATATAAGAGGCCTACAGAACACCCAATAAAATAGAGCAGAAAAGAAAATTCTTCCGCCACATAATAAACAAAACAGTAAGTATACAGAACAAAGAAAAAATACTAAAAGCTGCAAGGGAAAAAGGCCAAGTAACATATAATGGCGAACCCATTAGAATCACACCTGAATTTTCAACAGAGACTATGAAAGCCAGAAGGGCCTGGACAGATATCATGCAGACCCTAAGAGAACACAGATGTCAGCCCAGGCTACTATAACCAGCAAAACTCTCAATCCTCATAGACGGAGAAAACAAGATATTCAATGACAAAAACAAATTTCAACAATACCTACACACAAATCCAGTGTTACAGAAGACACTAGAAGGGAAAATACAACCCAAGAAAACTAGCTACTTTCAAGGAAACACAGGAAATAATTAACCTCACTACAGTAAAACAATAAGCAACCAAGCACACAACTTTATGACCACAGCCAACATCAAAATCAAAGGATCTAACAGCCACTAGTCATTAATCTCTTTCAACATCAATGGACTCAATTCTCCTATAAAAAAGACACAGACTAACAGAATGGATGCATAAACAAGACCCAGCAATTTGTTATGTACAAGAAACACACCTAGTTCACAATGATAGACATTACCTGAGGATAAAGGGTTGGAAGACAGCTTTCCAAGCAAATTGGCCCAAGAAGCAAGCAGGTGTAGCCATTCTAATATCTGATGAATAGACTTTCAACCAACATTAATCAAAAGAGATGGAGAAGGACACTTCATACTCATCAAGGGAAAATTTCACCAGGAAGACATCACAATCCTGAACATCTATGACCCAAATACAAGGGCACCCATATTTGTAAAAGAAACATTGATAAAACTTAAACCACACATAGATTCCCACACATTAATAGCGGGAGACTTCAATACCCCTCTCTCAACAAAAGACAGGTCAACAAAACAGAAATTAAACGAAGAAACAATGTCTCTGACAAATGTCATGGATCAAATGGACCTAACAGACATTTACAGAACCTTACACCCAAATACAAAAGAATTTGCCTTCTTCTCAGCACCTCATGGAACCTTCTCCAAAATAGACCATATAGTGGGTCACAAAGCAAGCCTGAACAGATACAAGAATCTTGAAATAATCCCTTGTATCCTATCTGATCACCATGGAATAAACCTGGACCATAACAACAATATAAATAGCAAAAAGCCTACACACACATGGAATTTGAACAACTCGCTACTCAATGACAGCTGGGTCAGGAAAGAAAAAAAGAAAGAAATTAAAGTCTTCGTAGAATTCAATGAAAATGAAGGCATAATATACCCAAACTTGTGAGACACAATAAAAGCAGTGCTAAGAGGAAAGTTCATAGCACTAAGTGCCTTCAAGAAGAAATTCGACACAGCTCATTCAAGCAACTTAATGGCTCACCTGATACCCCTAGAAAAAGAAGAAGCAGACAAACCAAAAAGAAGTAGACGACTGGAAATAATCAAACTCAGGGCTGAAATCAATCAATTAGAAACAAATAAAACAATTCAAAGAATTAATGAAACCAAGAGCTGGTTCCTTGAGAAAATAAACAAGATAGACAAACCCTTAGCCAAGCTAACTAAAGGCAGAGAGACACCATCCAAATCAACGAAATCAGAAATGAAAAGAAGGACATAACTACAGACACTGAGGAAATCTAAACAATCATTAGGACTTATTTCAAAAGCCTATATGCCACAAAATTTGAAAATATAAATGAAATGGACAATTTTCTTAATTGATTCAATTTACCAAAGCTGAATCAGGACGAGGTAAATCAATTAAATAGTCCTATATCCCCCAAGGAAATGGAAGCGGCCATCAAAGTCTTTCATCCCAAAAAAGCACAGGACCAGATGGTTTCAGCACAGAATTCTACCAGACCTTCAAAGAAGAGGTAACTCCAATTCTCTTCAAACTATTCCACAAAATAGAAACAGAAGGAACACTACAAAACTCATTCTATAAAGCCACAGTCACTTTAGTACCTAAACTTCACAAAGACCCAACAAAGAAAGAGAATTTCAGGCCAATCTCACTTATGAACATGGATGCAAAAATACTCAACAAAATACTTGCAAACCGAATACAAGATCGCATCAAAGATATCATCCACTATGACCAAGTAGGCTTCATCCAAGGTATGCAGGGGTGGTTCAGTATAAGGAAATCCATCAATGTGATCCACCATATTAACAAACTGAAATAAAAAAAAAAAACAGCATGATAATCTCCTTAGATGATGAAAATACATTTGACAAAATCCAACATCCATTCATGTTTAAAGTCAGGGATACAAGGCACATATCTAAACATAGTAAAGGCAATCTACAACAAGCCTATAGGCAATATCAAACTAAACCGAGAGAAACTTAAAGAAATCCCACTGAAATCAGGGACAAGGCAAGGCTACCCACTCTCTAAAAATCTCTTCAACATAGTCTGGAAGTCCTTGCTAGAGCAATAAAGATAGTTGAAGGAGATAAATGGGATACAAATTGGAAAAGAAGAAGTCAAATTATCACTATTTGCAGATGATATGATAGTATACATGAGTGACCCCAAAAATTCTAACAGGGAACTACTACAGCTGATAAGCAACTTCAGCAAAGTGGATGGATACAAAATTAACTCAAAAAAATCAGTAGCCCTCCAGTATACAAAAGACAAACGGGCTGAGAAAGAAATTAGGGAAACAACAACCTTCACAATAGCCACAAATGAGATAAAGTACCTTGGTGTAACCTTAACCAAGGAAGTCAAAGATTTATATAAAAAACATTTTAAGTCTCTGAAGAATTAGAAGAAGATTTCAGAAGATGGAAAGATCACCCATGCTCATGGCTTGGCAGGATTAACATAGTAAAAATGACCATCTTACCAAAAGCAATCTACAGATTCAATGCAATTCCCATCAAATTACCAACACAACTCTTTACAGACCTGGAAAGAAAAATTCTCAACTTCATATTGAATAACAAGAAACCCAGAATTGCTAGAACAATCCTCTACAAAAAAAGATCTTCTGGAGGTATCTCCATCCCTGATCTTAAGCTGTAATATAGAGCAACAATATTAAAAACTACATGGTACTGGCAAAGAAACCGAATGGTGGACCAGTGGAACCGAACAGAAGACCCAGAAATAAACCAACACACTTATGGACACTTGATCTTTGACAAAGATGCCAAAACCATACAATGGAAAAAAGACAGCATCTTCAAGAAATGGTGCTGGACCAACTGAATGCCTACATGCAGAAAAAGGAAAATAGATCCATATTTATCACCCTGCACAAAACTAAAGTCCACGTGGATCAAAGACTTCAACATAAAACCAGACACACTAAAGCAAATCCGTTAGAAGAAAAAGTGGGGAACAGCCTAGAACTCATTGGCACAGGAGACAACTTCCTGAACAGCACAGGCTCTATGAGCAACAATCAATATATGGGACCTCATGAAACTGAAAAGATTCTGTAAGGCAAAAGACACTGTCGTCAGAACAAAACAAGAGCCTACAGAATGGGAAAGGATCTTCACTAAACCTATATCTGACAGGGGGCTGATATCTAGAATATATAAAGAACTAAAGACGTTAAAAAACAACAAATCAAGTAATCCAATTAAAAAATGGGGTACTGAGTTAAACAGAGAATTCTCTGTAGAGGAATATAGAATGGCAGAGAAACACTTAAAGTGATGCTCAAAGTCCTTAGCCAACAGGGAAATGCAAATCAAAACAACCTGGAGATTTCACCTTACACACATCAGAATGGCTAAGACCAAAAACTCCAATGACAGCACATGCTGGAGAGGTTGTGGAGAAAAGGGAACCCTCCTCCATTCCTTTTGGGAATATAAACTTGTACAACCACTTTGGAAATCAATCTGGAGCTTTCTCAGACAATTAGGAATAGTACTTCCTCCAGATCCAGCTATACCACTCCTAGGCATACACTCAAAAGATGCTCAAGTACACAACAAAGACATTTGCTCAACCATGTTCATAGCAGCTTTATTTGTAATAGCCAGAACCTAGAAATAACACAGATGTCCCTCACAGGAGGAATAGATAAGGAAATTGTGGTACTTTTACATAATGGAATACTACTCAGCAATTAAAAACAAGGAAATCATGAAATTTGCAGGCAAATGGTGGGATTTAGAAAAGATTATCCTGAGTGAGATATCCCAAAGGCAGAAAGACACATGGTGTATGCTTTCAAAATTTCAACATTCACTTTTATCTTTGTTATACAGAATTATTTTATTATTTTAAAATATAATAACAAGGAAATATTTAAGAGATGAGATTACTAAATTACAAGGCTATTTTAAATTACTTCTGCTAAAAATAAAATAAAATAAAATAAAATAAAGTAAAATAAAATAAAATAAATAAAATAAAATACTTCCACTAACTTATTGTTCAAAAGTTGAAGCTGTAATAAGAGGTGTTTTCCGAAAATATCAAACCTAATTCTCTACAAAGTAACAAAGGTATTTTTTTCACTTTTTTAATTTTATTTTTTATGTTTTTATATTAATAACTGTTTATTCACTTTGTATCCCAGCTGTAGCCTCATCCCTGTTCCCCTCCCAATCCCACCCTGTCTCCCTCTCTCTTGTACTCCTATGCTCCTCCCCTGGTCCAGTGACAGGGGAGGTCCTCCTCCCCTTCCATATGACCCTAGTCTATCAGGTCTCATCAGGACTGGCTTCACTGTTTTCCTCTGTGGACTGGAGCATCCCTACTGAAGGTATTTTTTTTAAAGTGTAAAGTTTTCTGAACAGTAATGGCTGCAGTGATTACTGAAGGGGAGGTTTGTTATTGATGTAACTGAATACATAATTTCATGGAATGATATTTTACTAAGACAAAGTGGAGGGAAATTTTCCATGTTTAGTGGAATTTGTGAGAACTTTCGGAGGCCCTCTGTGGTAGGCTCCAGGTCTGTTCCTTGTTTTCTCCCTCTTCTAATGTCCATCACATTTGCTTTTCTGAATTAGGATTATTCATCTAACCTTGGGTCCTCCTTCTTGCTTAGTTTCTTTAGGTGTACAGATTTTATGATTGCCCTATATTATATGTCTAATATCCAGTTATAAGTGAGTATATACCATGTATGTATTTCTGCTTCTGAGATACCTCACTCAAAATATTTTCTAGTTCCCACCATTTGTCTGCAAATTTCATAAGTTCCTTGTTTTTAATAGCTGAGTCATATTTCATTCTGTAAGTATACCACAATTTCTGTGCAGGGGTTCTAGGTTATCTCCATGCATGGTACTTGGATGGAGTATGAGTCTCTGGGAGGACCCCTGTGTTCATATTTCTGTTTCTGTTGCTCTCCTTGTGGAGTTCCTGTCCTCTCCAGATCTTACTATTTCCCACTTCTTACATAAGATTCCATGCACATTGCCCAACAGTTGCCCATAAGTCTCAGCATCTGCTTTGATAGTCTGCAGGGCAGAGCATTTTAGAGGCCCTCTGTGGTGGGTTTCTAGCTTGTTTCCTGTTTTCTTCATCTTCTGATGTCCTTCCTCTTTGCCTTTTAGGATGGGGATTGAGCGTTTTAGTCAGAGTCCTCTCTCTTGATTAGTATTTTTAGATGTACAGATTTTGGTAGGTTTATCCTACATTACATGTCTATATGAGTGAGTATATACCGTGTGTTTCTTTCTGCTTCTGGGACAGCTCACTCAGGATGATCCTTTCCAGGTCGCACCATTTACCTGCATATTTCATGATTTCCTTATTTTTCATTGCTGTTTAATACTCCATTGTATAGCTGTACCACAGTCTCTGTATCCATTCTTCAGTTGAGGGGCATCTGGGCTGTTTCCAGCTTCTGGCTATTACAAATAAAGCTGCTACAAACATGGTTGAGCAAATGTCCTTTTTGTGTACTTGAGCCTCTTTTGGATATATGCCTAGGAGTGGTATGGTTGGGTCTTGAGGAAGCACTATTCCTAGTTGTCTGAGAAGGCGCCAGATTGATTTCCAGAGTGGCTGGACAAGTTTACATTCCCACCAACAGTGGAGGAGGGTTCCCCTTTTTCCACAGCCTCTCCAGCGTGTGTTGTCACTGGAGTTTTCATCTTGGCCAAGTATCTACGAATCAAGTATTCGTAGGTGTGTATGTTTATTTCTGGATCTTCTGTTAGGTCGCATTGATGGACAATTCTGCATACCATGCAGTTTTTATTAACTCTGTAAGCCTATAATATAGGATAAACATACTGAAATCTGTACACCTAATGATAATAAACAAGAAAGAGAACCCAGGATAAGATGATCAGTCCTCATGTAGAAAGACAAATAGGAT
This sequence comes from Psammomys obesus, assembly GCF_907164565.1. NCBI lineage: Eukaryota > Metazoa > Chordata > Mammalia > Rodentia > Muridae > Psammomys > Psammomys obesus. The sequence goes on along the minus strand of NW_026596073.1, from coordinate 40,286,201 downwards.
GGACATTGGAAATAGGCAAAAACAAGTAACAGGACAGGAGCCTACCACAGAGGATCTCTGAAAGACTCTACCTAGCAGTATTTCAAAGCAGATACTAAGACTCATAACCAAATCTTCAGCAGAGTGCAGGGAATCATAAGAAAGAAGGGGAGTTAGTAAGACCTGGAGAGGACAGCACCTCCTCAAGGACCAAATATATCTGGGCACAGAGGTCTTTTATGAGACTGTTTCTCCAACCAAGGACCATGCATGGATAAAACCTAAAATCCCTGCTCAGATGTAGCCCATGGCAGCTCAGTATCTAATTGGGTACCTTGCATAGGGAATAGGGACTCTTTTTGAATTGAACTCAATGGCTGACTCTTTGACACCCACCCCCAAGGGAGGAGCAGCTTTGCTAGGCCACAGAGGAGGACATTGCAGCCAGTCCTGAAGATACCTGATAAACCAGGGTCAGATGGAAGGGGAGGAGGACATCCCCTATCAGTGGACTTAGAGAGGGGCAGGGGCTCAATGAGGGAGCGAGAGTGGGATTGGGAGGGAATGAGGGAAGGGGCTACAGCTGGGATACAAAGTTAGTAAACTGTAACTAATATAAAAAGATAATCAAGAGAGCGGACATGGGGTAAGATTATCAATCCTTCTTTAGAAAGACAGATGGGATGCGCATTGAACATATGACAGGAGTATACTGAGCTCATTTGAAAGTCTCTAACTAGCAGTGTTTTCAAAGCAAAGACTCATGACCAAACCTTTGGCAGAGTACAGGGAATCATAAGAAAGAAGGGGAGTTAGTCTGATGAGGAAAGGATAGGAGCTCCACAAGGACCAAACATATCTGGGCACAGGGTCTTTTCTGAGACTGACATGCAACCAAGGACCATGTATGAATGTAACCTAGAACCTCTGCTCAGATGTAGCCCGTGGTAGCTCAGTAACCAATTGGTTTCCCATAGTGTGGGGAACAAGGACTATTTCTAACAGGAACTCAATGACTGGCTCTTTGGCCTCCCCACCCCCCAAGGGAGGAGCAGTCCTGTTAGGCCACAGAGGAGAGCTTTGCAGCCAGTCCTGAAGATACCTGATGAAACAGGATCAGATGAATGGGGAGGAGGTCCCCCCTATTAGTGGACTAGGAAGGGGCATGGTGGAGATGAGGGAGGGAGGGAGGGACTAGGAGGGAATGAGGGATCGGGACACGGCTGGGATACAGAGTTAATAAAATGTAACTGATAAGAAAAAAATAAAATTCAAAAAAGTCATTTAAAAACAATAAATAAATAAATAAATAAATAAACTAAAAAAAAATTTTAAAAAAATTTTTGGAGGGCATAGGACATAAAGGCATTGTGACATGTTACTCTCTGCTAGAATGTACAAAGGGAGTTTGTAAATTGTTACTGTGGTATTTGTGATTAATAAAAAAAACATGACATTATCCATATCACCAATAATTCAATTTAAAAGAAGCCTGTGCTCATGAATTGAGGAAATTTAATGTTACCAGTATTAATCTAGGGTAGCAATCAGCATGTCCTCAAATAGAATCAAGCCTTTCTCAGTATGAAACTGACCCTCTCACCTCTCTATCTCATGTCCCTTGCCTTTTGTTTCTTGACTGCATCAGGTTTTATTTTCAGTTATTTTCCAATTTCAATTTGCTTTTCCTCATAGACTGTGTTTCCTCAGAGAAAATATGTTATCTTGGCATATTTCCCCTGTGTGTCTCTGCCAGGTTTTCTTGCTGTCTCATTTGAGGAACCTGAGTCTTTCCCCTGGGCACCCATTTCCTCATTATACTTGGCCAAGACATCCTTTGCTCTTTCCTTAGAGTCTAAAGAGAGACAGGCTTTTAACTTATTTTGCTTTACTTAACTATAATAAATAAATAAGAATCAAAAGTTTTTTCACCACCCTAAGATATTCAAATACGAATGTCACCTTGGAGATAATGGCGAGTATTTCCTCAGCCCAATTTGACATTTGGCATACTGCTTGTCTCTTTAGAGAATGTTACATCAGTTTGAGATAATGAAATATTCCCTCACCCTTTCTATCACATTCATTGCTTTCGCCAGAGAGCCAAAAGTGAAGTCTTACATTTGTTTATATATGTTTGCCTGTATAAGACACATGTATATCCCAAGAGTGAAGATCAAATCTCAGAGACAATATAAAGTAATCCATCAAGTACAGAGGTACATCATTTTGTAAAGGTGTTATAATTGATTCTGTCACTTAATGTTGACAATGAATATTGCTTTAAAATGGCACTAATGAGAATACAAATAGGATTTCTTTGTTTTCATTAAATGTCTTTCTACTTTACCAACTGTAACAAAGCCTAATGATCACAACTTTTCTAGAGAAATGTGCATACCCTGATTAGATTTCTTGTTTTTAGAAGCAAAACAAGGGAGAAGAGGTGAAAGTCCTTCTTATAAAATCAAAGACACCTTTCCAATTTTAGATTTTTTAAAAGAATTTGCCACATCATTATAAAAAACAAGGATTGTTAAGTACAAATGCAGATATTTCTTAGTTTCTTATACAGGCCTTCCTTCAATATTGAGAATGAAATGTCTGAGGTTATGAGTTTTTCTCTCATGTTCTTCAAAGCAGCTAAAAGCTATCCATCATTTACATGATGTTCACTGCTTGTTCTAAATGTTTAATGTCATTTTTATTCCATTTGCACAAGGCCATTTCTCAATCATAATATGACCACAAGTGTTAAGGTTTAGATCTTAAATGTCAAAGAGGACTGTGTATAAAATGCAAGGTCTCTGGCCTTTGGAGCTTTGGAGAATTGATGGAAAACAGGAGTTAAGCCATGCTAAAAAATGATAGATTTTCATGGATGACTCTTTGAAGTGGATATGAGAACCTAGTACTTCTATGCTCTCTCTCCTCCATCCCTCCTTTTCCTTCCCTCCACCTCTCTTCTCTCTTGCAATAAAGGGAGCACCATTGCCCCCTGGCATTTCCTATCATGATGCTATGTTCTAATACAGGTCCAAAGTTATAGAACTAACATATCATGAGCTGAAATCTTGAAACAATAAGTACAAGTAATTCTTTTCTTTCTTCAGCATTTTACTCAGGTATTTTTCAGATATAAAGGTGAATAAAACAATAATTGTGCAAAGGTGTTCAGCAGTGATGGTGGAGACTCTACCCACTGAAATCAAGTCAATAATCGACAGAGGCCCGAACTTAATGAAATTTTTAGATCAACGAAAATGAAGGAAACATTTCTACATATATTAGAATCAATTAAGTAAATTTAAGATTGTGCTCAGCTAGAACAAATTATTTACTAGCTTTTATATCAATCTGAATTATCTAGAAAATCAGGGGCATGATGAATAATAGATAAGCCATAACAATATAATGGTAGATTCATTCTACAATAGCAACCCTCAGAGAAGGCATATCAAATATGTAAAGGTCTGGATATGATTATATTGTTCAGATTATCTCTGCATTGGTGATGGTGGATTGGAATGAGAATATCTCCTATAGGTTCATGGAGTTAAATAATTGATCATCTGTTAGTGGCTAGGTTTTGAGATGTGATGAAACCTTAAGAGGTGGAGCCTTGATGGAGGAAGTACATCAGCAGAAGAGAACTTTGTCTGTTTTAACCTGTTCCCACTTTAGTTTATTCTCTGCTTCAAATTTCCACTTAAAGACAAGATTGTGCTCTTTCCTGCTCTAGAGAACTGCTACTGTGTTTTTTTGGGGCTAAGAACTCCCTCTCCAGAGGGACACTGACTGACTCTACCCTGCAGGGTATCAAAGCAGAGGCTGAGACTCATAGCCAAACTTAAGGCAAAGTGCAGAGAATCTTATGAAAGAAGGGAAAGATAGAAAGACCTGGAAGGGACAGGAGCACCACAAGGAGAGGAACAAAAAACAAAAGGACACAGGGTTCCTTTCTTATACTCCAACCAAGGAACATTCATGGAGATAACCTAGAACCCCTGCACAGATGTAACCCATGGCAGCTCAGTATCCAAGTGGGTGCCCTAGTATGGGAACAGGAACTGCCTCTGACATGAACTCAGTGACTGGCTCTTTGATCACCTCTCCCGGATGGGGGAGCCGCCTTACCAGGCTACAGAGGAAGACAATGCAGCCAGTCCTGATGAGACCTGATAGACTAAGATCAGATGGAAAGGGAGGAGGACCTACCCTATCAGTGCACTTGGGGAGGGGCATGGGTGGAGAAGATAGAGGAAGTGTGGGATTGGGAGGGGACTAGCGAGGGGTCTACAGTTTGGAAACAAAGTGAATAAACTGTAATTAAAAAAAACAATAAATAAATTTAAAAAAATTAAAAAAGAACTTCCCTCCAGATCTCTTTCTAAGTCATCTTTGTTATGTTATTTAAACATAGGAGGAAGTAACTAACACGTTATTAGTACTCAGAAGAAAAATCTTCTACCTCATTTTGTTGTATTTACTGATGCATTCTATCTATGACAGGTAATATGCTCCCTACCTTTTTGCTTAATGGAACTTTGTATTTATTAATGTCTACACTGCCTCTATGGGAGATTATTTGTCAGTTCTTAATTGTCTAACAAGTCTAAATTACCTCACACACAAAAAGTTTCTTCATTGGGTCCGTTTTTGTTTTTATTACATGAAAGTATAAGCCACTATTCCCCAAACCCATCATAGTGACTTTAGAGACCTCAAAGACAACTTCTATATTCCGTATATTATTCTTTGCACATCTGTCACTTTCCGTTACAATTCACACTTCGCTTCAGTACAAATAGCTGTATATGTTAAAACGTGAACTTCTTTAAACAAAACACAAAACTCTGTCCAAAGCTTTCTTCGATTTAATTGGTTCCATACCGTGATTATCCTATTTCCAGGAAGGATATCCAACAAAGCCATAAACAGTAAAGTAAATTAACTATAATTGCTCATATTTTATTGTTCACATTTTCACATGTAAATCATACATAGATATATGACAACAAGGAAACTGCTTAGAAATTGTGACTTGAGGCTCAGCAAAGAGGGATTAAGTTTTTATTAATTAGCTGTTAAATTGTAGAATTTGAGAGAACCACATTCCTTGAGGTAATGGCCTGATGATCACTTCATCGTAGGGCTGGAAAGACAAGTCACACATTGAAAACTGTTCTTCAGTACGACTCTTCAGTATGTTCCTCAGTAATGACTCTGCTCAGTCATTAGAAATCAGATAAATTTCATTTTAGGAGACATTAATGTTTGAAGTTTTCTAAATTTATTTTATTAAACTTCATAACATGAATCCACTTGTTATCTCATACCACATTTGAGATTTACGTTGGAATTATAGCTCTACATATTTTTCATAAATTCAATAATTAGTTATTGAAATTATTCATTTTCTGTTTCCTAAATGTATCACTACATCTGTTGTAGAATGTGAAAGTGATAAATGTACAATAAATCTTATATCTGAATATGTCCATGTGGGGAATTATACAAATTTATAGGGCATATTCTACCTCAAAGGATAGAACATTTCAGCTTATTTTCATAGTTGGTCATTATATTCTAAAGCTTTTGACAATATACAGCCCCACAGCTAGAGAGTCCAATTCTATCCTTTTAGATGATATAATTCTTTTTTTATTAATTATACTTTATTCATTTTGTATCCCCCCATAAGCCCCTCCCTCCTCCCCTCCCGATCCCACCCTTCCTCCCCTTTCTGCATGCATGCCCCTCCCCAAGTCCACTGATAGGGGAGGTTCTCCTCTCCTTTCTGATCTTAGTCTATCAGTTCTCATCAAAAGTGGCTGCATTGTCCTCTACTGTGGCCTGGTAAGGCTGCTCCCCCCTCAGGGGGAGGTGATCAACGAGCAGGCCAATCAGATTATGTCAGAGGCAGTCCCTCTTCCCATTACTATGGAACCCACTTGGACACTGAACTGCCATGGGCTACACCTGTGCAGGGGTTCCAGGTCATCTCCACGAATAGTCCTTGGTTGGAGTATGAGTCTCTGGGAAGTTCCCTGTGTTCAAATTTTCTTGTTCTGTTGCTCTCCTTGTGGAGTTCCCATCCCCTCCAGCTCTTACTATTTCCCACTTCTTACATAAAATTCCATTCACTCTGCCCATCAGTTGGCCATCAGGCTCAGAATCTGCTTTGACAGTCTATACTGCAGAAGCTTTTAGAGGCCCTCTGTGGCAGGTTTCAAGGTTGTTTCCTGTTTTCTTCTGGCTTTCAGAGGCCCTCTGTAGCAGATTCCAAGGTTGTTTCCTATTTTCTTTTTCTTCTGATGTCCATCCTCTTTGCCTTTCAGGATGGGGATTGAACATTTTATTTAGGGTCCTCTCTTTTGCTTAGTTTGTTTAGATGTACAGATTTTAGTGGGTTTATTCTATGTTGTATGTTTATATGAGTGAGTATATACCATGCGTGTCTTTTTGCTTCTGGGACAACTCACTCAGGATGATCCTTTCCGGGTCCCACCATTTACCTGCAAATTTCATGATTTCCTTATTTTTCATTGCTGAGTAATACTCCATTATATAGATGTACCACAGTTTCTGCATCCATTCTTCAGTTGAGGGGCATCTGGGTTGTTTCCAGCTTCTGGCTATTACAAATAAAGCTGCTACAAACATGGTTGAGCAAATGTCCTTTTTGTGTACTTGCACCCCTTTTGGGTATATGCCTAGGAGTGGTATGGCTGTATCTTGAGGAAGCGCTATTCCTAGTTGTCTGAGAAAGCGCCAGATATAATTCTTAACAACTGGAGCCTTGAAAAACAGCATTACTTACTTTTAATACCACCTAAAAACTGAAATGTAATTATTCTGATGCCTGTGCTTTGTCTGCTGTTGTTTAATGGTGTAGACTCAAGTCTGATGTTATTACTGATGAGCCACTTGTTTGCAAGAATGAACAGTGGGACCCAGTTCCTGAACTATAGCACAGCATTAAACGACTGTTAAAACACATTAAAATGGGAGAAATGAAGGATTTGTAATACCCATTTTCTTTCTACTAGCTGTGAATGAGGACTGTCCTATTTAACTAAAAGCCAGATAACATCTAACCATTTGCCACCCTGTTAAAAAATAAACAGTTTTCTGTGCAGAAGTTTAGGAAGTGGTGCACATTTGTATATCTGTCACTTCAATTATTCTTATTTTCAAGTTTCAAAGTCAAATCATCCTGGAAGCCTCTGCCATTCACATTTCTTCTTTTAAATTGTATTTTGTTTTGTTTGTAAATATCTATATTTTTTAATATTTAAAAATGCTCATACACAAATCAGTTCCTCCAAGTTACCTTTGCAGATATAAAATGTCCTGAACTTGTTAGAAGACATCACAAAACTGCATGGGTCCTCATTTGTTTTAAATTTTTTTTTTTTTTGTAAGCAATTGAGTTTTACAGAATATTTTACATACAAATGAATCTGCTCCTAATAGAAATCAGGGATCCTGTCACTCAAGGGGATGGGTGAATGGGAGAGCCCTCAAAGTGTTGGTTACCCTCCACTGAATTATGTAATAAGTGGTTGCTGAGTCTGAGGGGAAGCAACGATAGCCTGAATGGAAGCCAGTGGTAGGTAACTGAGTGATTTGTTGCATTATCGGTGAATGACAATCAACAGATTGGATCACGTCATGAACAAAATATTGATGTGGAATGTCTGTTGCTTATTTTCCAACTCGCTCAAAATGTCCAGTTTAAATTACAGTAGAAATACACACCAATGCTTTATCTAACAACCAACATATGGGGAAAATATAAAAGCGTTTAATTTTACACAGCCCATAAACACAATAAAAGTGATATTTTAAATAATACATGCTCTAAAATTTTTAAATACACATTATTGGTGGAAATTTATGACATTAGTAAACAATAGCCAGTCAATAAGTTTAATTGTACTGTGAAGTTGCAAAATGATAATATTAGTGTATGTGAGAATCATAAATGAATGTTTTAATATAATTCCCTTTACCTAGTTGAAAACATGCCATTAATTAAAGTAAATAAGATCAGGGTTGTTTGCAAGAATTTCTTAATTAACCAATAAAAAAGCTATACTCAGTGCTATGAGGGAATTTTTTTTAATGTGGTTTCCTCATTTTTATTTTAAACCAGAATATGTTTATGTGGGAGAGCAGTCATTTTAAAAACGTTAGACGAGGATATTTCCTCCAGAGGTCTTCCAGGAGCCCATCAAGAGATGAGTGAGAGCTGACTAATAAGGTTCGATACAGAACAAAGTGGGGGGTTGTCCCATCGGGATGTGCAGAAGTCTCGTGGACTGATTTATACTCTCAGTGATGCCAGCTTAGGATGACTGACCCTAATTGTTCTACAGCAATCTCTGTTTATCGTTGAGATAGGAGTTCTGAGCAGTCCAGTGACCACAGGCATGAGTGAAATCTGCAACCACTATGTGATGTTTCCACACTCTGCATGACTGTAAGAAAGGTTTAATTTTCAAGTGGGCCGTCCCAAGACACTAGCAGCCGTGAAGCTGCAGAAGGACAATGATAGCAATATTCTAAAATAGCATCATTTGAAACATATGGATTATTTATTTCAGTTTGTTTGCTTGTTTAAAAAACAAAACAAAACAAAACAAAAACAGTGTCTCTCTGGGTAGCACTGGCTCTCCTGAAACTCATTTTGTACACCACGCTAGCCTCAAACTCAGAAATTGGCCTGCCTCTGCCCCCTGAGTGCTAGCATTAAAGATGGGCACACATGGTATATACTCACTCATATAGACATAACATAGTATACACCTACTAAAAATTGTACATCTAAAGAAACTAAGCAAGAGAGAGGACTCTGACTAAAATGCTCAATCCCCATCCTGAAAGGCAAAGAGGCTGGACATCAGAAGATGAAGAAAACAGGAAACAACATAGGAGTCTGCCACAGAGGGCCTCTGAAAGCCTCTGCCCTGCAGACAATCAAAGCAAAAGCTGAGACTTATGGCCAACTGTTGGGCAGAGTACATGGAATCTTATGTAAGAAGTGAGAAATAGTAAGAGCTGGAGAGGACAGGAACTCCACAAGGAGAGCAACAGAACCAGAAAACTTGAACACAGGGAACTTCCCAGAGACTCATACTCCAATCAAGTACCAGGCATGGAGATAACCTGGAACCCCTGCACAGATGTAGCCCATGGCAGGTCAGTGTCCAAGTGGGTTATATAATAATGGGAAGAGGGACTGCCTCTGACATGAACTGATTGGCCTGCTTGTTGATCACCTCCCCCTGAGATGGGAGCAGCCTTACCATGCCACAGAAGATGACAATTCAGCCACTCCTGAGGTGATCTGATAGACTAAGATCAGAAGGAAGAAGAAGAGGACCTCCCCTATCAGTGGACTTGGGGAGGGGCGTGCATGAGGAAGGGAGAAGGAGGGTGGGATCGGGAGGGGAGGAGGGAGGGTCTTATGGGGGGATACAGAATGAATAAAGTGTAATTAATAGTAAAAAGAAAAAAAAAGATGGGTGCCACCACACTCTGCTATTTCTGATATTTTAACGTTGTATTTTTGGACTGAGATTGATAATAGCCTGTACCTCAAAAAGGCAGAAAGTGAGATCAAAAGATAAGGGGAGAGCTCCTGTATATTTTTTTCATCATGAGTAATCTTTCTTGTTTTCTTTTTTTTCTCTTTCACTCACTCTTTCTCTCTCTCTTCCTCTCTTTCTATTATTTCCTCTGTATTAGCTGGCATTTGGAAAATAGGACATGAGGCTCTATCTGAAAAGATGAAAATCTCCTAGAAAATATGTTTCTATTGTATAGTCATTCATAAACTTACAAATGAAAATTAAAATTGCTTTCATATGTGATTTGTTAAAATTAAGTGATTTTTAATTTTTTATTACCACTTTTTAGTTTTTTAATATTAGTTATAGTTTATTAACTTTGTATCCCAGCTGTAGCCCCCTCCCTCTTTACCTCCTAATCCCACACCCCCTTCCTCATCTCCTCCTTGTCCCTTTCCAAGTCCACTGATAGGGAGGACCTCCTCCCCTTCCACCTGACCCTAGCTTATCAGGTATCTTTAGGACTGGCTGCAAAGCCCTCCTCTGTGGCAGAGTAGGGCTGCCCCTCCCTTGGGGAGGGGTAGGTCAAAGAGCCAGCCATTGAGTTAATGTCAGAAATAGTCCCTGTTCCCCTTACTAGGGTACCCACTTATATACTGAGCTACCATGGGATACATTGGATGTAGGAGAAAACAAGTAACAGAACAGGAGCCTACCACAGAAAGCCTCTGAAAGACTCTATTTAGCAGATAATGAGACTCATAATCAAACCTTCAGCAGAGTGCAGGGAATCATATGAAAGAAGAGGAAGTTAGTATGACCTGGAGATGATAGGAGCTCCACAAGGACCAAATATATCTGGGTACAGGGGTCTTTTATGAGACTGTTTTTCCAACCAAGGACCATGTATGGATATAAATTAAAACCCCTGCTTGAGTTTTTAATTTTTCTAAAGGCTATATATGATCTTATAAAGAAATAATTAAGTAAATGGCCATTATTAAATTGCTTTGTTTCAGAACTACTGAGATATGATAAACATTTTAAAATTAGATATTTTAAATTTAGGCTGAGCATTTTATTATTATTTTATCATTTTATTTATTTTTCTATTTTCTATTTTATTTTGTTTTGATTAGCATTTTATTATTTATTCATTATTTATCAACAAGGATAAGCAAGCCAACTTTCACTCTCTATAACTGAATTGTAAGGTAACTTACAACCATTAACAATAAATAAGGACATTATGAAAAGCAGAGTGAGCTAATAGATGAAGTTTTAATTTTTATAATGCATTTCCATAATCTATGCAACTATCCAGGAAACATTTGTGAGGTGCTAATGGAGCCAGGGAGGAGTCAGGGATATACAGCAGAGTGAAAAGTTCTAATCATTCACACCACAAATGGTGTGAATGATTGCAGTCAGCTTCACAATAGGGTGACAAGGGCAAGCAGAGATGACTAAAGAGCAGGAATGGATGATCAGCCACTGATGGGGACACAGGTGAGTGTTCTGGGAGAGAATTTTCCAGAGTCATAGAAAAGGAGTTCTGTAGAATAGGCTTCCCCAAAGAATGTAAAAATACTTAGGAGCAAACTGTCTAAACTTAGGGATACTATTTTGCCTTTTTCAGAAGTTGGTAGTGATTGATAAGTACTAATGGGTTTTCTTTAATACCGTGAAACTTGTTGATAAAATAACAAATTTTCTTTTTACCTAAACATAGAATATAAAGTGAGTACGCTCTGCTCTCTAAATTAAATGAATATACCTGGAGTTCAAGAATCTCTTTATTCTAAAATAATAATTTCTTGCATTTATTTTATTCATTCCTTTCCTGCCAATGACTTTTATTTTAATATTTACTCCATAAAAGTATTTCTTCAGAAATTAAGAAATAAGTTAAGGTAAAATATTTCAAAAATTATAGCAATATGATTGATGCCTGGAATTTCAATATGAAGAAAATATTCTAAGCCACTTTAAAATAGGTTTAGGTTGATCGATAACAGAGTTAGAAGACAGTCATTTTTTAATTAATCCATTTGTTTACTTTACATCCCAGTTGTAGCCCCCCCATTCCTTCTCTCCTTTTAGTCCTACCCAATATCTTCCAATATCTACCCAATATCTGCCTCCCTTTTTACCAAGAAATGAGGAGCTACTCATCCCTACCCACCATCCCCAGCTCAAGTCGCATGAGAACTAAAATAGTCCTCTTCACCTGTGGCCTAATCCTTACCCTAACCCTAACCCTAATTTTAACCCTAACCCCCACCAGGCAGAAGTTAGTCATTCAATTCATTTGGAATTATTTAGTCTTATTTCTGAAATGAACTCAACATATGGCTCTTTGACCTCCCCCACTCCCAACCTAGGGAGGAGCAGCCCTGCTAGGCCAAAGAAGAGGAATTTGTAGTCAGATCTGAAGATACCTGATAAGCTAGGGTCAGATGAAAGGGGAGTGGACTTGGAAAGGGGTAGGAAGAAGATTAAGTAGGGAGGGTGGGATTGGGAAGGAATGAGGGAGCAGGATACAGCTGGGATACAAAATTAATAAACTGTAACTAATATTAAAAAATAAAAATTTAATTAAAAAGAGAAAAAAGAAATTAGTCTTTATTTATAGTAAATAATGTGAATAGATGAGTTACTCAAACTATTAAGCCCAACGTTTTTAGACTCTGTTAAGTCTGTGGAAATTATTCAATAACACAGTGGATGTGGCTCACATTTGTTTTCCTAGACCAGCTCCATGTAATCAATAACACTTAAAAAAAGAAAATTATGACATAATGTAAATTAATTTTAGCATGAATATATCCTCAAATATGAAAGGCAAATAGCATTTGCTTTGAGATCTGAAAATTTCAAAGTCAAATGCAGGGAAAATTGCCAAAGATGTAAAGGGACTCTTCTTGGAAGTGATAAAATATTCAAGGATAGGCTTCTTCATAACCTATATCCTTGTGAAATTACTTCCTCAGCCCATGCTGCTTAATCATCACTTGATATGGCACATAAACTCATTCATATCACAACAGATGAATCAATATTGCATTTTTAGCATTTGGCTTACATGATAAAATAATCTAACCATAGCCACCATCTCAAGCATAATTCCAGTTATTATTTTCAAAACAGATGCTCATCAAATATTTTAGTTTCAATACTTTTATCTCATAAAATAATTCCTCACACCCTATAACTTTTTCTAAGAAATAAAAACAATGTCAAATATACGCATTGGATATGATATTTTATATTCTTAAAGTTTGGATTATTAATCTTTGTGAAATGTGAAGAAAGTTATTTCAAGAAAATTACATTTAAAAAAGTTATCCAACAACCCAATTCATTTTGTAAGATTTTCTCTCAGTGATGCACCGTGAACAGCAAAGGCCTCAATGCACCTTAAGTTTATGGGGAGCTAGTGTTTTCAGTATTAACATGCCATGTTCCATGACATTCTTATTTGTGTATGTTTGTGTTTATATGAGAGATAGAGATAGATAGATATCGATTGATTGATAGGCAGACAGACAGATAGATAGATGATAGATAGTGAGAGACAGAGACTAGAGGGAAAAACAGAGAGAAACAGAGAGACAGAGAGGTTAAACAGAGACAGAGGGAAAGAGACAAAGAGAGAAAGACAGAGACAGAGACAGAGAGAGACATAATTTCTGGATACACATAATTTTGTGACAAGGATTTTAAAAATTATCTGTTTTTTTTTTTAAATCATTTAATCACTTTATAGCCTGATACATGCCCCTCCCTTCTGTTATCCCAGTCCCATCCTCACATACCCATCCCCAACACCCCCTCTCCTCAGGGAAGGGGAGGACTTCAAGTGGTACCAACCCACTCTGGCACTTGAAATTTCAGTAGGACTAAGCACATCTTCTCTCACTGCGACCTGACAAGGAAGCCCAGCTAGGGGAAATGGAACAAAAGGTAGGCAACAGAACCAGAACCAGACCTTAACCCCATTGTTAGTGGACTCAAATATTTACCAAGCTGCACATCTGTTACGTCTAGGGGGTCTCGGTCAAACCCATGCTTGCTCTTTGGTTTGTGCCTCAGCCTCTGTGTTGCTCCCTAGGCCCAAGATAATTTGCACTGTAAATCTTCTTGTGGTTTCCTTAACCCCTCTACACTTTTCTCCAGAACTCCCTGAGCTTTCCCTATTTGGCTGTGTGTCTCTACATCTGTTTCCATCAGCTAGATGCTGGATGAAATCTCTGTGAAGACAGCTATGCTAGGCTCCTGCCTTCAAGCATAGCAGAGTATCATTAATAGTGACAGTGGATGGCTGTCTCCCATGGGGTGGGTGTCAAGTTGTGCCAGTCATTGATTTGCCATTCCCTCAATCTCTACTTCATTATCCCTAAACTTCTGTAGGCAAAACAAATTTTGTCCAACGATCATGATTATCTCTTTCTTGGAAGTATCAGACAAAATCTGTCCCACCTCTAATCTCAACTTTGCAATACTTGACAAGTTTGGCCCTGAAAATATACTGTCATAGAGTGGAAAGGGCTCAAAATTTAATTTCTCCCTGAGCTTCTATACTAATAGCAGAAGGAAGAAATATATTTCTGTAGTGATGTAGCCACTGCTCAAGTTCCAGTGCTCATTTAACTATCATTTTATGCACACTGTACTACACATCCCTTAAAGAAGCTCATTTGGATACCCACAGCCATTCAAAATATAAACATGAAAATATAAGGGGAAAACTTGAGAAGAGGAAGATCAGTGAGAGAAAGGAAACAACAGGAGATATTGTATGGGATCAAAATATGTTATGTTAAAATTTCATAATGAAAACCTTTGGCTAGTAAAAGTCATAAGAGTCAACTCTTTTTTAAAAGAGTGAAGTTAAATATAGATACTAACTGTAATTAATAAAAAATAAAAATATGATAGAAACTTAACTTTTTTCTTATTGTGATGTATTAATTGTGTTTAAATTATATGTCTGAATAAATTAAGGAGAAAATATTTAGCTATTTGAGCCTTGTTTGTGTCTACAGCTACTCTTGGAAAACATAAGTGACTGGAAATAAATTTATCATAAATAAATTTTGTTTTTGGAAAATTTAAAAATAATACCTACAAACTGATCAGTACATACATGTGAAATACAACAGAATAAATGTGAGTCAAAAAATCCATATTTCATTTAATTCAACAAAAATAAATAGAAGCGTGTGTTTTATTCAGTAACTCACAGGTAAATAAGTTTGAATGGCAAAGTTTCGTGTCTTTTGGAAAAAGATGTACACTGATATTGACAATGTTTCTGTGTGGCTTTTTGTGGAGTCCTTGGTGGCTTGCTGTGGTTTTATGTTAACATGCTATGTTTTTTAAGATTCTGACTCTTCTCTGACTCTATGATTAACGGTACTGGCTTAACTGTACCACAATAAATGTAGAAATGAGGCTAGTATAAAGGTAGCATGCTGAATAAATGCTATTCTGATAATTATTTAGTACTCAGAAATAGCTAATTCTCTGCCGTCACAGCCTAAAATGATTGCTTGATAATTATTTTCATTAATACATTAATAATATTAAAAGACTGCCATTGAAGCTTGTAGAGGAAAGATAAATTACCTATTTGTATCATAATTGCTTTACTATTATAAAAAAACATGCTTAACAAACAGAGACCATTTATGATTTCACATTTTGCAGTTGCATAAAATGTATTTAACAGTATGCTTACACAAAGACTATAGCCTGTGTTATACAGGCAACATTAATAATGAAATAATTACGTATCTCAAAAGGAACCAACACAGCACAATTCTCCATGACAATAATTCTCATACTATAGGACAGTATTCTTTGTTAAATAGTGATATGAATCTTTTCTATTCTTGTTATTCATTTTATATTTAGTTAGCACGTTTTCAGAAATCAAAATTTAGCCAACTTGCAGGACTATTAACTTTTCTTTCTGTATGTGTGTAAAATGACTCAGCTCTGGTCTGCAGTCTAAGAAGTCAACACCTTTACCTACAGAGTCCCTCTGGCTGTTGTAATAAAACTTTAAATTGTCATATTATTTGACAAATAATTTAATATATTTTCTTTCATTAAGTTATAAAATGACAAATTTGTTATCAGCAAAAATTGATTTTATGGCTTAGAATATAGTCATGTATTCCTTACTTCTTCAATGCAACCTTTTTATTTTTTGTAGTTACATTCCCTTTATGTAAAAGGGTATTGATGACTGTCTCAGGTATTTCCCAGTCTATTCTTTGGCAACAACAAAGAAAAATAGAACTATCAGGAAAGACAGAAGATCAAGCTACAGAGAAATGGAAAGAAAAAGCTTTATCCTGTAAGGATGAGCGAGGCCTAGTGTGGAAGTCCAATAAATAGATAATGTCTTACCTATTTTATAGTGCTCTTGAGCCCTCCCTTTTCCACCCTATGTCTTGCTTAGGAAACACTCCCCTCGTCCATGCCTTCTTTGCTTTTCTTCTCAAAATGTCTTCTGAGAACAGTAAGCTGTTATTTCAAGAAGCCCACATTATCTTTCCTATTCTACTTCTCTCTAGCTCTCTTTCATTCCTCATGATCAAGATATATAAATATTATCTCACTTACTGTAATTCACATAGGCATATCCCATATGAGTTAATGTGTCTATGTGTATTTGCATGAGTATATGCCTATGTTTTTGCACTTTTAAACAATTAAATGTGTGCAAGCACTTATGAAAGCATGTAAAGGTGTCATGGATAGCTGGTATAAGTGCATTTTACAACAATTGGTTGTTTTAATTTCTCATAGATTGAAGTAAATACTAGTCAAACATTGATAAATGCTTTTAAATTTCTGTGATTTATTTAATACCTGTTCATTTTTTATTTAATTTTTTTTCCTCTGCTGTAAGTTGGACAAACTCAGCATTTAAAAACAACTTAAACTTATCTCACTCTTTCTGATAGTGAGAAAACTTTTATAAGGATTAACTGGGTTGTTTGTTCAAGTTCTTATCATAACAATTCAAGGTGTTTCCTGGAGCTGAGTCCTATTGCATTTGTTAGCAGATGCTGGTACTTGTGGCAGTGGGAATGCAGTTCTGACTCTCTGCTGGGAATTTTTCTCCACCAATGGCCACCTTCAATTCTGACCTACATGACTGTCTCACAGGATACAGTTCATTTCTACAGAACTAAAAAGGAAGCTTCTCTCTAGCCCAGTATGATTGACAGGGGTCTTTGAAAAGCAACCATGGGAGCGTCCCTATCATCGTTTTACCACATGAGGCACAATCAATGGAGCTGCCATCCCACCAGATGGACGCAAAAACAGGAAAATGTACAAGATGCACCCTAGAGGGAATGAATGGCCATCAAGACACACCTCTGACGTGTCTGCTCTTATAAACGGCTAAGGATAAAACGAGCTTCCTTGCAGGAGTGTCAACAAACATTCTTTAAAATTATTCCCTAGGAAATTAAAACCCCACTAGGTACTGTTTTGTATAATATTTGGTTATGCCATTTTATATCAATCTATTAATCGTGAACAAAGGAGAAAAATGAATGACTATGCAGAAACGGTAATGTGTTTCCTGTATTTTTCTCATTTCAAATGGCTGCTCCAGTGCAGATAAAGTGAATTTGAGAAAAGAAATGAAAAGGGGTGTTTTCTATGCTTTTTATTTGAGGGAAATATGCTTTCCCAAATTCTCATAGCAGATCCTCACTGTGTGTTTCTCTTTGCACTCCACTCTGGGGCAGATTTAAAATTCTTTTATGGTGTTAAATCCCAGCAGCCTGAAAGCACCTGCCATTCTAAAGGAGGAGAGTTGAGGAAGAATGGTGGTATGCCTGAAAGAGAAGTTTTGTTATGAAAATGCCAGTAATTTCAATGTGAAAAGATACAAAGCTGCAGAACTCAATGGCATCATATAGAATTTTTAAAAATTAAAATGACTTATTAATATGTAGATATCCCTCCATGTATTTTAAACATAAAATAGGATATACACTTCCTTTTTGTATCGTTGTAATCACACATCAATTATATTTTCATTTTGCCAAAAATTAACTGAAAATGGTTTAGTCTCAAATGAGTTGTATATTTATCATTTCTACTAAAATTAACTTGAATATACGTTAGAAACCACTAGACCTACAAACTAAAATTTTATTGTTACATTTCCAACTAGAAAAAGGTGACTTCTTCCTTTCTTTACATAACTAATATCTTGGGTCTTAATGAAATAATCAGCATTAAACCTACTAGAGCCATGGAAGTCTGAAAATTGAGGACAGCTTCTACTGCTTTGTAAAACGCAAAGAGGATTCAGTATTCCAAGTGTGTAACTGGTCTCCTGGCCCCACTTATGTATTATGAACACAAATGAGATAGTTGAGAGAGAAAGAGTTGGAGATATGTGCTTGGAATTAGGGCAAGTATTCACTAAGCATTTCTCCTAAATTATTATCCTCAGTTTATTTTGAAACTGTGTAAGTTGTATACATAATAGCCTCATAAACACATGCTACTTAAATTTATTATTCTGATCTGTAGACATCATCATGTTGCTCATGATCGAAAAGTATCTCATTAAAGAATGACAGCACTTCACATTAGTTGTAGTCAAAGCTTCCATGAGCATTATTACCAAAGAAAAATCAAATGACACTGGGTGTCAACACTAAACAGCTTATGGCAGAGTGTTTTCCAAAGAGTTGTGCAATTTAATTGAAATGCAATAATTCATGAATATTAGAAACTAGACTTTATTAAAATGGCATCGAAAAGCAAATGTGTGTCTGTTTAGAGTAACAAGCGATACAAATTTATTCATTCAGAACAACACTGAATTATTTAAAACTCTTCATAAGCACAAGGTCATGGAATAATTTTGGCAAGTAGGCATTTTGTATGATCTATTTCCATAATTCCCCTGGATCTATAAAGCTAATCACTACTTTGGCATGGGGACCTTTTCACTTGCTCACAACTCCAGATAAAGGCTTAGACTCAAGATTATAGAAGAATTAAATTATGAATATACAGCATAGGAAAATGTGTATATACATGAAGAAAACCTCTATTAAGAAGTAATTTAAGAGTTATAAATGGAATAAAAGTCTATTGAATTTTTGTAACTCCTAATGTTTGAAGTATTCCAATGTGAAACCAGTGCTTCTAAAGTGTATTAAATTCTAGACTTCGACCAAGTTTTTGTTCAGTTCTGTAACAAGCAATGACTGCTGTTCTGTTTGGAGAGAATATATATTTTCTCTCTCCATATATATCTATACTTTTCTATCTATCTATTTGTCTATCTATCTATCTATCTATCTATCTATCTATCTATCTATCTATCT